>NC_138028.1:94720857-94938357 GCF_964106645.2 Podarcis pityusensis
TCCTGTTTGTTTTCCATAATCTGCCTACCCTACTGCCAGACCTGAAAAGATAATGACCATTGCACATCTGTTGGATTCTATTTCCTCGTAATTATATTTTTGGAGATGTGATTTTTTTAATATAAAAATGCTTAGCAGATGCTGGCACGACACGCTTTGAGAACCTTTGATCAAGATTATTTCCATTTAGTCTCTTACTGGAGATGTTCAAGGGCAAAGTCAAGGCATTCTTGAATGCTAGACTAAACAACTGGCATCTATAATGCATATTTTCCTATGTTTTTGTTGTTGCATAATTCACTCAATCTTGGGGATTTTTCCCCCTTCAGTTTTTGTTGTATGCAGTTATGGCATATAAAACTGCACCATCAAATTGGTATCTGCTACAACAAGCAGCACAAAGAATCTTAGTGTCATTCTTAAATCTTTTTTTAAAAGAAGGAGGAAAAAAAAGCTTTGCAGGAATTTTGATACTATAAGCTACACCTCCTTTCCCAGCATGTTTGGCCACGCCAGGAAGTGGCATATTTCAATGCATACATTGTATTCTGAAAGCAATTTAAATGTTCTTAGGAGAAGGGCTCATATTCCTGTAATAAATGTGTGTGCACCAGCAAGGACAAAAGGTGTGTGTGTGTGTGGGGGGGTCTTGTACAAACAGATGCCATATTTGATGCATTCATTAACTTTCTGTCACCTAACAGCTTGCTGCATTCAGGATTTGATCTTACCTGACCTTATATACTCACACAAGCACCAAAAATCAATATTTGATATTGCTTCCAATCCCCTTTCTCAATTTCCGGAACATCAGTACATTTTGGAAGATTACGACCCTGACTGACTCCAACCACAAACAGCCAAGCACTAGGTCCACAGTCCATTGGCAAGTTCTCCTGCACAAACACCACCACAACCAGTGAAGAGATGCACGTTTTCTTTTATTTAATTGGGCAAGAAAACTTCTCAGCTGCCCTAAAGTAATTTGAAGGCTCCCCTACACGCAGGATTATTATTATTATTATTTGTACCCCACCCATCTGACTGGGTTGCCCCAGCCACTTTGAGCAGCTTCCAGCATATACAGAAACATAATAAAACACCCAGCAATAAAATGTTCCCTGTACAGGGCTGCCTTCAGATGTCTTCTAAAGGTTGTGTATCTCCTTGACATCTGATGGGAGGGTGTGTGCCACTACCGAAAAAGCCCTCTGCCTGGTTCCCTGTAACCTCACTTCTCGCTGTGAGGGAACTGCCAGAAGGCCCTCAGAACTAGATCTTAGTGTCTGGGCTGAATGATGGGGGTGGAGATGCTCCTTCGGGTCTACAGGGCTGAGATCAGCACCAACACTTTGGAGGATGCTATAGAATCAGATGTAGGTTGCCTCTAGTTTAGCCTATAAGAACTTTTGCAAGATGGATTCACTCACACACTGGAAATTTATGTCTGAGCAATTAAAGTGAAGTGAAGTACTTTGTCACAACATATCCACTTAAAAGAAAACGCAGTGGGCCTTTTGCAGTTAGGAAGGTGACATGGAAATGCACAGGCAACATGGGATGAATGACCAATTGACAGGAAGATGTATATGCGCCATGCAGGCAAATCAGGATGAACGTCTACTTTTGTACAACCTCCCCACAAACAAATCCGAACAAATGCTCAACGAAGAGTGAACACTGTCAAACCTCTGTGTGAGCTTTGTACAAGCAAATTAGGACGAGTGCTATAGATAACTCTAGGTATAATGAAGATCCTGGGGCCTAGCTGCTTCACTCACTGCTGGGGTATCAAAACTGTTCAGGTACTTCCATAAAATACCAAAACCTTGAATTGGTACATGCAGAAGAACCCTTCTGATATACCCTAACAACTAAGAAAACCTAAAGGCTTCTCTCTCCCTTTCTCCGCTCTGAAACTCAAAGCGTGAAGCCCCTTCCTCATCAGAGTGGCCACTTTTTCTTTAGTCAAGTTTCTTCTTCTTTATTTATGTTAATACTTTCAAAGCAGCAAAAGCAAACCTGGGAAGAAAAGGGATGAAAACTCAAGCGCCGTCTTCGTTTTTAACATTCATTTAGCATTCTGCTATGTGAAACCACACCAAACCCTTAATGTCCCATTCTTCATTATTACCTGGGTGAAGGGAAGCATCTTAAACCCCAGTAATTCAAGTTCAGCAGAAACATCATCTGCAAAGTGAAACATCACTTGCTTCTCCCCCTCCTGCACATGCACACACACAATGTGAGCTAAAGGCCCTTTCCAGAGAGTCGCTACTTTTGGGGTGGGACTTAGCCACATACTGGCAAATTCAGCACACAAATTATAATTGATTGGGAGGCTGTGCACAACATATCCACTTCCCACCCCCAAGCTGGACTTTTTGTGGTAAGAAAAGTGATGGGGAAATGCACTGGAAATTTGGCACAATGGCACCTAGCTTTCCCACAAATGTGGTGCAAAATCAGGATGAATGCTTGACAAACAGGTCATCTGGAAGTGTCCTTAACTCTGATCATGGGAGAGAAGTGCTGATAACATTACAGCATTTCCACAACACCTCCAGAAAAATTAAGAGGCATTAAGAATTGGCAATAGAGAATGGCACAATTATCAACCGATACCAATAGTCTCATGGCACCTTAAAGACAAACTGATTTATTGTGGCATAAGCCCTCTGTGGACACCTTGCAGCCCCTCTGTATTACCCCACCTCAATGTTGTTCCAGAGGGTCCCCTCCCCAGGTTTCCAGAGCAGATTTCCAGGGAGCACAGGAAGCTACAGGGCAAGTTGCTGAAAACTGCTTCTGTGAGAGCAGGATATTAGGATCTTAGTCTTAGTCTTTCAAGGTGCTACAAGATTCTGTTGTTGTTTCTACTGCAGCAGATTAACACAGTTGGCTCTCTAGAAATTCGAAACCAGAAACACACTGACCGAGAATAGCGACCATATGCAAGGTCAGAGCTTTTTTTTTTTTTTTTTTTTAAACACAGAGCTGGAATTAGCATGGAAGACCTCTATGCCCACAGGTTGCAATCCTAAGTGTTGGGAGTTGGTCTCACTGGATCCAGTAGGGCTTACTTCTGAGCAAATGGGATTCAGTAAAGTGCATCAGAACCAACCCCAATGAATGACCCGATAACTCTTACTAAAATGCATTCACATTTATCCTTCAATCAGCTGTAGTTTCCTCCAGCAGTAATTTACACAGTACAGTGGACGCTCAGGTTGCGAACGTGATTTGTGCGGGATGCACGTTCGCAACCAGCAGCGTTCACAACCCACATCTGCGCATGCGCAGGTTGCGATTCGGCGTTTCTGCACACGCACAAAGCACAATTTAGTGCTTCTGTGCATGCGTGACCGCCAAAACCCGGAAGTAACTCATTCTGGTACTTCTAGTCGAAATAAAAAAATTCCTTCCTGTAGCACCTTAAAGACCAACTAAGTTAGTTCTTGGTATAAGCTTTCGTGTGCATGCACACTTCTTCAGATACACTTCAGTGTATCTGAAGAAGTGTGCATGCACACGAAAGCTTATACCAAGAACTAACTTAGTTGGTCTTTAAGGTGCTACAGGAAGGAATTTTTTTATTTTGACTATGGCAGACCAACACGGCTACCCATCTGTAACTGGTACTTCTAGGTTTCGGCGGTCTGCAACCTGAAAAGACGCAACCTGAAGCGGCTGTAACCCAAGGTATGACTGTAAAGCATTTACTACCTACTGCTTTGGTAGTATGGAGGAGACAGAAGAGGAGTACTTTGCAGATGATGTTTCTGCTGAACTTGAATTACTGGGGTTTAAGATGTGTGAACAGAGCAAGGTCTCTCTGTTGGCTGTAAACAAGAAATGCATGCAGGTGGCTGGAACAGAAACAGAAGTTCCAGGGCCAGGGTGGGCTTGGAGAAGAGGGACAACAGAGCTCCAACAGGCTAGTAACATATCTCTTTTTTTGCAGGCTAGTAACTTTTGTAGTTCAAGGGTCTGAAGAGATAACCCACCCCACCCCACCCCACCCCACCCAATACTTGCTTATCAGTGGGCCTACAGAACAAATGTGCCTAAGACTGTACATACCATGCACTTAAGACACCCCTCAAGAATCCTGGGAACTGTAGTTTAAGGGTGCTAGGCTACATGAAGGGTAAACTATAGTTCCCAGTTCTTGGGTGTGGGTGTGCTTTAAATGTAGGGTGTGCATGCAGCCTTGGCCACATGTGATGTTAACAGCATGATCCCATTTACTCGGAAGCAAGTACCATTGAGTTCAACGAGACAGTCCTGGAAGTCTTAATCAGAACATTATCAGATAGCAGTACTTTTTTTTCTGGGGGGACGCATACCCCTAAACATTTTGTGAATCTAAGTTTGGCCTCATTGAGGGGTAGTATTTCAATATAAGTAGGAAAACGAGAGTACCCCTCAACATTTTTTTAAAGAAAAAAATCACTGTCAGAAAGCAATCATATCTACACACACACACACACACACACACACACAAACACACACCAGAAAGCGGAGCAAGCCCGGATGCTCCCCTCTCATTCAGGTTTTCAAGACATCCTTCCTATGCATACTATACTAAATCTTCATGGGGCGTGGGGCGGTCAGGGAAAGGGCCTCCCTTCTATGGGAGCTCCTCTGGGGTGGGAAACGATAAAGTACCCATGCCTTTGTAACAGAGGGAAGGGTGGGGACGGCAACCGTGAACTACTGACCCCGAGGACACCACCTTTCGGAGCCTATTTCTACAATGCGATACTAAACAAACACAACTCGGAGGCGGCGGGGCTGAACGGGGCAAGGGAGACAGGCGAGCAAATGCAGCCGAGGTGGTCAAGAGGAAATTGGCCGTGTCCTTCGCGCGCGCACTTATCCACCCCACCCCCTTAAAAACAAACTATGTTTTCAGAGAATCATGGATTGGGTATTTGGCCTGTGGGCTTCGGAAAGGCCAAGGAGGAGAGACCCTACTTTGAGGCCTGCCTCTTACCAGAGAGAAAGGGGCGCGCAGAAAGAGCTCTCTGCGCGCAGTCAGACGCCTTTTGGGGCGGCCCGGAGCCTCCCCGGGTCTCCGCGCCCTTCCTTGCCGAGTCCCGGGAGCGCAAGCCCGCTCCCCTCTGCGGACGGCGATCCAGTTCCGCGTCCTCTCCCCCCCGCCCGAGTTCCTCCTTGACACCTGCGACCAGCAAATGGGATTCAGCCGGAGTCGCGCTGCGCTCTCGGTGCGCGCTCGGCTCCCCAGCCGCCTCGCCACCTGGGGCTGTTTACTCACCGCTCCTCGGGCCCCGGGCAGCGAGCAAGAGCACGCAGGCTGGTTTATGGGCGCTCGGAGCGTAATGGAGTAAGCGCGGGACTCCGCCTCTTCCCTCCCTCCCTCGCCTGCCCGCCCGCCCGCCCGCTTCCCTCCAGCCTCCCTCCCTTCCCCGCCTTTGCTTCGCGTGAGGAGTCGACCTGCCTCGCCTCTCCTTATCCAGGCCAGGCTGTGGCGCGTTGTGGCTTTGGGCATCTCTCTGTGCAGACATATCGTGCCAGACCCACCCACCCAGATGCAGCCCTAGCTTGGTCGGTGGTGACAGCAGCAACAAGCCACAACGCCAACAAGCCACAACGCAGGAGCAGTCCTCTAGCAAGAAAGCTTCCTAAAGCCATATAGCACCAGGGCAACGTGGCGTAGCTTCAGCAGGTCCCAGGCACTGCCCCAGGTGGATTTGGGGGTACATGGAGGCACACACCGTTGTGACATTGCACAACATCTTTGTGGACCACAGGTGGCTCTCCTGTTGAAGCATTTGCCTTAGCTTCCACTTTCCTAGGTTTGGGACAACATAAGAGGGCCTTAAGGGATGCGGGTGGCGCTGTGGTCTAAACCACTGAGCCTCTTGGGCTTGCCGATCAGAAGGTCAGCGGTTTGAATCCCTGCGATGGGGTGAGCTCCTGTTGCCCAGTCCCAGCTCCTGTCAACCTAGCAGTTCGAAAGTATGCCAAAAAGTGTGAATAGATAAATAGGTACTGCTCCAGCGGGAAGATAAACGGCATTTCCATGCGTTGCTCTGGTTTCGCTGTTCCGTTGTGCCAGAAGCGGCTTAGTCATGCTGGCCACATGACCTGGAAAAACTGCCTATATGCGACTGAACTTAACTGTCAGGGGTGCTTTACCTTTACCTTTAAGAGGGCCTTAGTTTTGGTCGATGTTGGCATCAGCAATAGGGTGTGCCTCTGGGGGTGAAGTCAAACGGCTGTGTTAGTAGCACTGAAGTGCCATCCCCAGGGTGCAAGCCTGGGCAGTGTGTGTGTGTAGGTCCTGGGCTGCCCAGATGACAAGAGGCCTCTCTGATGTGACCCTAAGGAAAGCAAAACAATACATTTGGCACCAGCTTGGCTGCAAAGTGGCAGCGGTTTTTCTTGATCAAGGAATAATGCCAGTACCATTTGGTGATATATTTAGCATAGCTGTTTTTCCTGTTTACTACATGCAGAGAGTTTTGCTTTGGAAACAAAAAATGTTGAGGCATTGTTCTCAGCACCACAAGGTGAGTTAGGGGCTAAATAAAGTTGATTTGTCATAAGGCCCGAGAGTCTGCACAGAGCAGCAATCAAACCTTTTCAGCTGTCCAAGAGTTGGTCTCTTAAAGGGGCCATGCGCCAGGTATTTTTACAATTGATATGAGACCATGTGTTTTGCTTTATTGTAGGGCTGCCTGGTCCAAGCCAGGATAAAGCTGCTAAACCAAAAGAAGTAAGAACAGGAGCTAAGGGCATAAGAAGAGCTTAGTGAATCAGGCCAATGGCCCATCTGGCCCAGCATCCTATTCTTACAGTGGCTGAACAGTTGCCTGGGGAAAGCCAGCAAGCAGGATTCGAGCACAAGAGCACTCTCCTCTCTTGGCATTCAGAAGTATTGCTGCCTTCATCTGTGGAGTTGCTGGACAGCTGACCAATCAAGTCGCTTCTTCACAGTCTTCTTTCCTATGGGGAACTGTATTTTATTTCTACTTAGATTGTAGTCATTGTTTCTAAATGTGCATCTGAATGTATCAATTAGTATGTGCAAATCTGACTCGGCAAGTGCAAATTTTATGCAAAGCCTTTTGTCCTCTTTTTCTGGTGATGCATGGGCCCGGTCTTATTCAACATCTTTATCAACGACTTGGATGATGGACTCAAGGGCATCCTGATCAAATTTGCAGATGACACCAAACTGGGAGGGGTGGCTAACACCCCAGAGGACAGGATCACACTTCAAAACGACCTTGACAGATTAGAGAACTGGGCCAAAACAAACAAGATGAATTTTAACAGGGAAAAATGTAAAGTATTGCACTTGGGCAAAAAAAAATGAGAGGCACAAATACAAGATGGGTGACACCTGGCTTGAGAGCAGTACATGTGAAAAGGATCTAGGAGTCTTGGTTGACCACAAACTTGACATGAGCCAACAGTGTGACGCGGCAGCTAAAAAAGCCAATGCAATTCTGGGCTGCATCAATAGGAGTATAGCATCTAGATCAAGGGAAGTAATAGTGCCACTGTATTCTGCTCTGGTCAGACCTCACCTGGAGTACTGTGTCCAGTTCTGGGCACCACAGTTCAAGAAGGACACTGACAAACTGGAACGTGTCCAGAGGAGGGCAACCAAAATGGTCAAAGGCCTGGAAACGATGCCTTATGAGGAACGGCTAAGGGAGCTGGGCATGTTTAGCCTGGAGAAGAGGAGGTTAAGGGGTGATATGATAGCCATGTTCAAATATATAAAAGGATGTCACATAGAGGAGGGAGAAAGGTTGTTTTCTGCTGCTCCAGAGAAGCGGACACGGAGCAATGGATCCAAACTACAAGAAAGAAGATTCCACCTAAACATTAGGAAGAACTTCCTGACAGTAAGAGCTGTTCGACAGTGGAATTTGCTGCCAAGGAGTGTGGTGGAGTCTCCTTCTTTGGAGGTCTTTAAGCAGAGGCTTGACAACCATATGTCAGGAGTACTCTGATGGTGTTTCCTGCTTGGCAGGGGGTTGGACTCGATGGCCCTTGTGGTCTCTTCCAACTCTATGATTCTATGATTCTATGATAAGTGGCTGCCCTAAATGTGGAGTATTTAAAAATATGTCCAGCATTCTACCACCTCCTGTGTAAAATGTAGAACTGTTCTCTACAAAGTCAGGAGAAAACACTGTCAAACATTTACGGACACACTGCAAAGTGGTGAAAGACTTGGTTGTACTTGTGTGCAAGCAATGCATTGAAATCTCCAAAGGCACTTGCACTCCAAGGCTTGGTCTGTACATGCAGCAGAATGAGGTGGCAGAGATATGAGGTGACAGAATTGGGGGGGGGGGTGTCACTTCAGGTTTCAGGCTGGAGGTCATAATTGTGAATGCATTCATTTTGGTGACATCTCCCTGCAAGTAAGAAAGCTAGCACATCAGGGAGAGAACCTTTCTCCTTGATGTGCTAGCTTTTAAATTATATATATATATATATATTTATTTATTTCCAAGGGATATTTACATAAAAGAGTATTTAAAAAAATGTGATTACTCCTGCTTCATCTGTGGTCTGACATGGTACAGTCTTTTCTAAACCCAAAGCTGAAAGTATTTTAGAGGCAAAGGAGTGGGGAGCTGATTATATGTGAAATCCAGTTTGAATAAACCCACAGAGATGAAATAATGACGGGTGGATTATCGCGCCATCAGCATGCTGGAACAAGATAGCTCCAGTTTCTTCTCCGAGACAGGAGTCCGACACAGATCTTAATTTTCTATTAGTGAGCACATTTTACAGCTGCAAAGATGTGGCCTCTTCCTTTTCCTTAGGAGAAAGTGTGGGATTTTTGTTTATAACTTCTCTGCGTGCTATCAATAGCCAAGCCCAGAGATGCCAAAGGGTGTAAAGGAGATAATAGAATTTACCCTCGCTAGACAGGGAGAAAAGCTGATGTGTTGAAAACAATGCAGCTAACTTGGCCCCTCGCAGCTCTGTTCCATTAGCCTCCAAACGCACGCTAGGAGCGCCTGCAGAAGGCAATGTTATACTTCAGGAAAGGAGATTGTATTTAACCCCTACTGTGAATAAAGGACGATCTTATGAATAAAATCACCAGGCAGCTAGTGACGAACGGATCTGATTACAAACAGTCGGCAGCATCTGATTTAAAACTAGAAAGTAGGGCGATGGTCATATTCTTTTGTTCACATATCTCCACGGCTGTGGCTCCCTTTGCAGCTGAGCTGCTTCTACCTGGAACACTCCCCATGTGGGCTGAGGCAATAGATTCAGAGGTGTTAGACAAGTTATGAGGCCCTCAACAGTCGCCACTATAGGTGGTGGTGGGGTTGACTAGCTGAGGACAGCTGAGTTTGCAGCAACACATATTTGGGCTGTTGCTGCAGTAACCGCTGTAGTTTCCTGAGGCATTCTGGGATGGATTCCCAGCACACATTCCTGCTGAAGCTGCTACAGATCCCAAGGCATCTGGGGAACTGGAATGATGCAAGATGTTAAAGGGGGGGGAGGGGGGTAGTTAAATGATTTGATAACTTTGTAAGTTTGACCCCGGCCTGAATGTGGAAAATGTGGAACACGGTGGGAGGAGGAGGACAAATTAAGTCAGTGTGGAACAACAACAGAAGACCCATAAAGGTGTCTGGAACTGTCATTTGATTCCTTATACTTCATACATGGGTATAATCGGGGAGGGGCAGGGGAGGCAGCTGCGCGCCCCTAGATCCACAAATATTATTGAAATATTTGAAATACAGTGGTACCTCGAGTTAAGTACTTAATTCGTTCCGGAGGTCCGTTCTTAACCTGAAGCTGTTCTTAACCTGAAGCACCACTTTAGCTAATGGGGCCTCCTGCTGCCGCCACACCGCCAGAGCATGATTTCTGTTCTCATCCTGAAGCAAAGTTCTTAACCCGAGGTACTATTTCTGGGTTAGCAGAGTCTGAAACCTGAAGCATATGTAACCTGAAGTGTATGGAACCCGAGGTATCACTGTATTGAAATATTTCCTCTACAAAGCTCAACAACTCAATTTCCTTAAAAAAACTCAACAACTTTGGCTGCCCCTACCCCCCCAAAAATCCTGGCTACACCCATGCTTATATAACTTTAGTAAAAAATGAAAACCTTAATGAAATTAAGAACAGAGGGCCAAGTGCTTCTTTATTGTTTATTGAGTTACTCATCACTTTTGTCAGCATCACTCTTTCCTTCCCATTGCTAAATGAAAATATACAGCTACATAGAAAAGATAGAAGAAGCCTTTTTCTTCCTCTGTGGTTTCTGTTTCCCCCCTCCCTGCTTCAGGCAGCTTCCTTCCTCACTCCACTGCTTGAGATTTTAAAGAATCCAGATTTAACTTGTGTGCATTCAGTTGTAGGCATGTAGCTAGCTAGCTAGCTAGCTAGCTAGCTAGCTACATAAATAAATAAATAAATAAATAAATAAATAAAATTCAAAAGGGGGCAGAAAAGAGGTGGGGTTGCAGGAAAAATTCTTTGGCAATCCCACCCACTATTGCACCCAATGTGTTTTGGCTATATATGATTTTGGCTTTAGGCACGTTCAGTGTTAGAAACACAGATATATAAGCTAATTGCTAAATGGCACCTTAAATTTAGGTTGCAGTCACTGCAAAGGTAAATTTAGGCATCTCACCCTCGATTATGTGTTGGTGGTGGTGTTGTTGTTGTTCATTTCCTTTCTATACCGCTTTATATTTTAAAGAAAAAGAATCTCAAAGCAGTTGGCAACACATTGAAACATCAGATGAAACAATCCAGAATAAAACAAATTCAAGCTTCAGGGGAAATATTTCAGATCCTTATCTAAGTGACATTTTGCTTTCCCCATATTGATTGACCTTCTTAGTTTATACAGCTGCTCCATAGCAGAAGTACCCTAGGAAGGCTGGGTGGTGTAGTGGTTAGAGTGTCGGACTAGGACCTGGGAGATCAGGGTTCAAATCCCCACTCAGTCAAGAAGCTCTCTGGGTAACCATAAGCCAGCTCCAGCCTCTTAACCTATATCACAGGGTCATTGTAGGGATTATCTGAACGGTGTGTGTGTGTGTGTGTGTGTGTGTGTGTGTGTGTGTGTGAACAATGTACTTCTTGGAGGAAAAGGTGGGAGAAACCTGCAATAAATAAGCTCTTTTGCTTAGCTGCTTAAGAGGGCTGGAGGGGCCAGCCTGATGGAGATGTCAGTTGCTAACCTGGCATCCAGAGATGGTCGCAATTGGACCTGTGCCAGTTGCAAAACGCACCTGGCCCCCGGCTAATTTCTTACAATGGGCCCGCTCCCTGGAATGTAACCCCCATGTAAGCTGCAGGCTTACTTTATAGGCATAACGGGTTGCATCCAATGTAGCACTGAGTTATAGCCACTTAGCAATATCCTTGTTCCACAAAATGCTGTATTATTTGTTTTAGGATAAATGTGCTATAGGTGTGTGTCTGTCCAAGTGTCCTATTGGAAAGGCACTCTGAGCCTTGCCTTGGTCAGCCAGGCAGTCTCCCTCGATCTCTGGGCTGATTAAAAAGACGTATAAACGCTGACAGGGCAACACCCTAGAATAACTTTCTAATATTGGGAGGAATCCAGGCGTTCAGCCAGGCAGGCTGGGGACCAAGGAAGAAGGGCATCCTCCTGGCTGGCAGGCTGAGTTCACAAGGTGGCATGGTGCCCTGTGGACAGTGCGTGGACAATGGATGCTTCAGGCTAGCATAACAATGTCAGGTCTGGGCAGAGTGATCGTTTAATCTTCTTTTTCTACCAGCCACCCAGGGAATATTTCCCTCTCTTCATTCTTCTCCATCCTCACATCATCCCCTTTTAATTTCTTTCTGGGTTTTGTTCCCTTTTGTTTGATGTCATCCGTGCCACCAGGAAAAGAAAAGGATCAGGAGAACAAATAAGAGCTGGAGCAGAGGAGCAGCTGCTTCACTCTGCTCCTTTACATGGAGCACTTCTCTCTCTCTCTCTCTCTCTCCTCTCCCTCTCACCCCCCCCTGCCTGCCACTGATTCGCCTGCAGCCATGCCACTGGGGGCAATTATCTTGTCAGATCTCTGCAGCTTAGAGGGGTCAAGCATGTTAGCTATGACTATGAAGGGAGAATGCATGTGCTTTGGGAATCTGAATGCTAGTTCAGCAGGATGCCGATCTTTTGCCCCCTTTCAGATTATTCTTCTCAGGCACTTTTAAGCTGTTGAGGGCTAACAACGCGTCCTGACAGATCTTCATTTATTTGGATGAAGGAGCAGTTGACCTCTAGATCCTTTTGTAACAGGTGAGACTTGGATCCTGCCTGATTGGTTTGAAAAGAGCAGAGATGACCCCCAATTCAATTTTTAAACATGTATATATATATATTCCCTTTGCTGAATGTATGGTGTCCATTTCCAGATACAGTGCTACCTTGGGTTACATATGCTTCAGGTTACAGACTCCGCTAACCCAGAAATAATACCTCAGGTTAAGAACTTTGCTTCAGGGTAAGAACAGAAATCGTGTGGTGCTGGCAGCAGCGGGAGGCCCCATTAGCTAAAGTTGTGCTTCAGGTTAAGAACAGTTTCAGGTTAAGACCAGACCTCCAGAACGAATTAAGTTCTTAACCCGAGGTACCACTGTAACTTCATGGGGTCGGTGGGGGAGTGGAGTCCTTCTGACTGTTGCAGCATAAGGGAGTAAAAGTAAAAACTTTGCACAAGGCAAGTTTCCCCGAAGGAAGTCATTTCCGAGCATCAAATCACACGAGCTCCATTCAGTCCATCAACAGCGACAAGTGCAGATTTTCCTTATTTAGCTGCCTGTAGGTATGGGAGGAAGCCACAACTGGCAGCAGCTTCCGAGTGAATGGAATAAGAGCATCTTATGTTTAGCAAAACATAATGAGTGACATGTGGAGTTCACGCTGCTTCCTGCCTGAAATGTCCTATGTGTCCTGGCCCTGAGAGATTTGAATTAGGTTAGTTTATATGAGCATGAAAAAAGAGGAGCAGGCAGGATATGAGACTAGCTGCTGAACAATACTGGAGACTGAGGTTAAAGACACACAAATGCATGTAACTGAACATAACGGCCTGCAGCCACCCCTAGGCAACACCACTTCAGGAGGGGGTGAATTGTAGCACAGTGCCTGTGGTTGGTGTGTGGTGGTGCTTAACCCTTGCTCTCCCAGGCATTCCCCCCCATCCCTATTATTTTTTGGGGAAGACAATGGCAAGGTCATCGCTGAACACATTTCACAATCGCTTGATGAACCCCACCGAGAAGCCACGAAGTGCAGCAGAAGTATGAGTTAGGACTGAATGATTTTGCGGAATGGATTGAGTATTAATCGTGCTCTGAATTCTTGTTTCAGTTCAAATTCACCTTAATCAGCTTTCTCAGAGAAGACTTTTTTCCATAGCTGACACTATGATTATAACAATTTCTATGACAGAGGCATATCTGGCATTTTTTCCAAGACAGGGAAAATCAATAGTAAAGACAGAATCCTGCTCTCAGCAGCCAGAAACACCATAACCAGACACTGGAGAGACCTGTCAGGAGTAAGCATGGACCAATGGTACCAAATAGTATGGGAAACAGCCCTACTAGAAAAATTAACTAATAAACTGAAACTGACACGGGGACAAACAGAAGAAGACGCCTTCACCCCGGTATGGCTCCCCTTTATCACATACACAGCCCAACAGGACAATGACAATAATCCACCAACAGCATACAAATCAATATGGCTAACCTGATCCAAAACACCCACCCACCTCACTCACACACGAAAACAAAGATCACCACAGCCAATCACAAGCAAACAATCACACCCTAGGCCAACCCCAACCTCTCTCACCACCAAAGGAACACAAGTGAACAACACAAGCAACGCTGACACCAAACTCTACATACATTAAACATAATAGAAACATCGCCACTCGACCCCACCCCTATCCATCTTCCCTCTCTCCACCCCCCTTTCTTTTTTCTTTTTTTTTTCTTCTCCCCCTAATGCCTCAACAAATGAAACGGAATTGTAAAAATGTTACATGAAAAAAATAAAACACGAGGCACTACACTTCTGTAAAACAAGAAAATCCTTAATAAAATATTTAAAAAAATAAAAAAATAATTTTTTTTAGTAAAGACAGAATCTGCTTTTGAAGATCCTGAGCAGCTACCCTGAGCACCATCTAGTGGTTAATATAGAAAATATGTATTTGATTATGTGAGCATTCCGCATATTGGAATATGCTCATTGTTTGTTTACCTCTGGAAAAGTTATACTAGGCGACGATCCTGACTTCAGCCCCTTAACTCTAGCTGGAGTATGCCCCAGTCTGAGGACCATGTTTTGGGGGCCGCATGGCAATGGCAGACAATGCCAAAATCAAAGTGGGTAAGCATCCAGAACTGAAAGTGGGTGGGGGCACCGAACTCCCCCCCCCCCACATACATTCAGCACACACACATGCATACAAATGTTTCTATCTTCTCTCCTAAGCTACTAATATTGAAAAATACAGTCAAGATATCATACCCTCCAACTTTTCTCTGATGAAAATAGGGACATCCTAAGGAAAAGTGGGACCATCTGGGATCAAATCAAAAACTAGGATGGCTTCTGTAAATTCAGGGTGTCCCTAGAAAATAGGGACACTTGGAGGATCTGAGATATATAATTCCTAAGACATCTTTCCTTTCCTTTCCTTTGTTTTTTTGTGCACAGTGGTAAATTGGAGGAGACAAATATGTCCTTCTTAATTTGATACCGTGTTTAACATGATGAGTACCAGCTTATTTCCGATCCTCCAAGTGTCCCCAATTTACAGGGACATCCCTGATTTAGAGAAGCCATCCCGGTTTTTGATTGATCCCGAAATGTCCCACTTTTCCTTAAAAAAGGTAAAGGTACCCCTGCCCGTATGGGCCAGTCGTGTCCGACTCTAGGGTTGTGCGCCCATCTCACTTAAGAGGCTGGGGGCCAGCGCTGTCCGGAGACACTTCCGGGTCACGTGGCCAGCGTGATGAAGCTGCTCTGGCGAGCCAGCACCAGCGCAGCACACGGAAACGCCATTTACCTTCCCGCTATAAAGCGGTACCTATTTATCTACTTGCACTTAGGAGTGCTTTCGAACTGCTAGGTGGGCAGGAGCTGGGACTGAAAGACGGGAGCTCACCCCGCCGTGGGGATTCGAACCGCCGACCATACGATCGGCAAGTCCTAGGCACTGCGGTTTTACCCACAGCGCCACCCGCGTCCCCCGCTTTTCCTTAGGACGTCCCTATTTTGAATGGAGAAATTTTGGAGGGTATGGAGTTATCTGACCCCCCCGAGCCATCTGAAGGCAATCCTGCATAGTGAAGTTTAAAAAAATATATTAAATGTTTCATTATGTTTTTATATACATTGGAAGCTGCCCAGGGTGGCTGGGGCAACCCAGTCAGATGTGTGGGGTATAAATAGTAAAATTATCATTATGGACTGGGACGTCCCTATTTTCATCAGAGAAATGTTGGAGGGTATGTTTCTTATTGAGCAAATGAAACATTTGTCCCTGAACACAGAGGCTGTGTACACACTACACCTTCAAAGCAGATTTGAAAAACAAAAATTCTGGGCCCTGTAGTTCCCCCCTCAGAGTCACAATTACAAGCAACCCTTAACAAACTATAGTGCTCAGAATTCTATGAGGGGAAGAATGTTATTTCAGGTGTGCTCTAAAGGTATAGTGTGTACACAGCCTCAGTAACCAGTTGCCATTTCCAAATGATGTTACTGCCACAGCTTCCCTCCTATAGCCCAACCATTATTTCTGCTAGACAGAATAATGTCCATGCATGAAGGGAGGTGTGTGTGGGGAAGCAGTACATGCATGTTGTCGGGGAAGCAGCGGTGGCAGTGCCAAGAGGCCCCCTGGAGCAACAAACAAGCAAATCAACTTACACTGATTACCAGAAGCTGTGAAAGCAGAATATGCAGGTTAGAAATGAGCTGTAGAAGAGACATTGCAAGGTTTCAGACTGAGTACAATCAGGCAAGCTATTTTAAACAGACCCTGAACACCTTTTTGTCATGGACTTTGATGAAACCGAACTGTAGAAATTATCTTGTGGTCAAAAACCTAAGTGGTTATTATATTTTGATGTACGTTTTGTAAGCTGCTTTGTAAATAATGCCTCTCGAATTGTAGATTATAAATCTGTTACAGAAATAAAAATAGCGTAATGTCTCTTGAAAAGCAGATCAGAAATCTGTTAAGTGAATGAACAATTAGTGTGTTTCTATGCATGTTTAGTCAGAAATGAAGCTCGCTGCCTTCAATGGGTTCATACTCCTTTGTGAGTAGGTCAGGATTTCAGCACAGTTCAGCCCTAAATGCTGCTAAGAAGTAAGCCCCTCTGAACACAGGGGAACTTACTTCTGAGTAAGCATGTATAGGATTCCACTGTTTATCTGCATCTGCTCTTAATCCAGAAGTGCAGCCGTAGGGTTTAACAACTTCATCAAGACATAAATAGGACTGGTGTTTGATTAAAACCAGGCTTTGTCATCAGTGCTGCAGCTGCTTGGCCTGTAACTGGATGCTGATGCCACAGTTCTGTTCTGCAATGATTTTGATTGATGCAAACTGTGGGATATAGGGCGGTTGTGGAATTCATGGCAATGAATGAGTGAGTGAGCTGTTGTCACTGACAAATGTTGAATAAACTTAGTTGAGGAACTTATACTGCCTTGGGCTTCTGACTTTTTGGGCAATACCAAACAGTGACTCCTATTGCTGAAAGCAGGTAACCAGCAGGGAATACTTCAGCTCAGCCTTTGCACTGTTGACTGAACACCCCCTGCTGTGCAGATAATGGAGAAAGCTGGTAAATTGTATCCCTTCTGGCATCCTGGCCAACTCTATTATGCTGGTGTAAACCCTGGTGCATCAGAAGAACAGAATAGCAGCAAATAAAATCCGCTCATATGCCAGCGACTGATAAGACTTGTCAACCAGTTCTTCCAAAGTCTTCCTAAATTATAAAGCTCCAAAATACAGGCCAAAAGAGAGCAGGTCTGGGAAGAGCAAGGCATACAATGGGCACAAAAAAATATATTTTCAACATATACAAGCAGAAAATCATACAAAACAAAGTGGCACTAATAAAGAAAAGTTCCAGGGTGGAAACAAAAAGCAAACTAAAAATGTTTTTGCAGTTCATCAAAACTATCCAGCAATATCAAGTTATAGGAAAACTGGTGTTATTAACAGTAATCCTTCTAGTTGGTTAATTGGTTCAGCAACTTCCATGCACATGACGTGTGATGCTTCCCCCCGCCCAAGAGTTAATGATAACTAATCACAGGCAATTACAGGAGAGCTATGAGATTCAGGTGACGGTCAGATGCCTTGTCAATCCCAGCAAGTATATAAGAGGACAACCCAGCCTGCCCAGGCCCCAAACCACCTGAGAGTTCTTCCAGCAGATGGTGGTCTGCCCTAAATTAAAACAAGGTGGAAAAAGATGTGCAAAACATTCCAGTTTTTGCTGCCTCTTCTAAAGGTGCCCAAAGTACAGAGGAGGTATATTTTGAGACTCTTTCCAAATCTTTTATTATCACCATAATTGTCATCATCATCAGATGATGGTCTCACAGATATTGTGATCACACATAAGGGATTTGTATGTTTCACTGCACATGTGCTGGCACAACTTCCATGTGCTAATTAAACTTATCCAGTAAGTAGAGAATGGATTTCCACTCCACATCAAAAAACCTTCGTTTCTTGAGATTAGGCACAGGTGGTGTTGGTGTGTGCGTGGAATTAAATTCAAATGAGAACTTGAGCAGGAAAGTCTTCCAAACCAAATATCATCATTGGCCTCATAAGATTAGAATCTTTATCTAAAGTATCTGCTTGAAAGTCGGATTTGTAAAAAGAAAGTTCCTTTGGATGGCAAAACAAAGCAGAATATTAAAATGAAGGGTCGAGCCAAAATTAGCCTTCGCTCTGAATTTGCGATTCAGAGAAGCAAAGGAAGTTAAGAAGATCACAGACAATTCAGTTTAATTGAAAGGGGAAGATTAAATAAAATGAGAACAGAAACTGAAGAGCAAATTTGAACTGAGGTGGGGGGAGGGGGTAAGAATCCACAACAGCTTGCCTAAAGGAAGCCCAGGATTAAAATTGCTGTATTTTGCATAGGGCTTTTAGACTACTTGTGCAGTGTGTGTGTGTGTAATTATACATATATAAATTATGACAGCATTTCACATCTGAATGCAAGTACCACTGACCCGCACTTGGAGAATGGAGAGCAGAATGCATTAAAACCAGTGGTCTTTTTGTTTTTTTTACTTCATAGAATTATAGAACTGTGGAGATGGAAGGGACTGCAAGGGTTCTGCAATGGAGGAATCTTTTGCCCAACATATGCTTCAAATCCACAACCCTGACTTCAACAAAAATGGATTTGTTTCCTTCTTCATCAGAATATATGAAGATCCCTTGTTGGATCAGGCCCAAGTATATCTGCTTCTAAAAGTGGCCAGTCACATGTCTCCAAGAAGCTTGTAAATGGCCTCCCTTCCCTTGCTTGTCTTCAGCACTTGGGATTTAGAGATGGACTGTCTCTGAACATCAGCAATGCAGCCTTGCTCCAAAGATTTACTTGGTGTCGATATAGTATGAGATGCAGACAAATGGAGCAAGGAGGAAGTGAAGGGAGGTATTTGATGACTGGAGGTTCTGCCCAAGATATCTTCCTCACTCTCCCTAATGGTGGAACCAGGCCTCCATCCATCCATCTGCTACATCAGGCATGGGCAAACTCCAGCCCTCCAGATGTTTGGGACTACAATTCCCATCATCCCTGACCACTGGTCCTGTTAGCTACATGTTCATCCTGTTCAGAAAACCATTGTCTGTGAGTTACATTAACTAGTGCTATTCCTATGCCCTTGACCAGGGGTCAGCAAACTTTTCAGCAGGGGGCCGGGCCACTGTCCCTCAGACCTCAGGCGACTGGGCCGTATCCGGCCCCTGGGTCTTAGTTTGCCTACCTTGACTTATACTGGGCAAAAATGAGTTTGAACTGGTCTGTTTGCACCATATGAAGGGAGCGTTGAGTGTGCACATTATGCATGCATGTTGTCTATGCTATACTAAGAAGGAAATGGCATGAGTTGATTAGGGTGTTGATTAGCCGCAGTGCATCCCAAATGAAAGGAAATTGCAGATGTGGGGAAGCGCATCTTGTGCTTCCTTGCAAAACCTAATTGAGCTAACAGTTGACATATGGAGCTGCACAGACAAACTAATTAAAGTTTACCTCTCTTCAGCCTTATGCAACTTCCTGAAGAGGAGCTCGATTTTATATATTAATTAAAACTCAAAAGCACAACAAAGAGGACGTACCTGTTTGCTCTGTGAGAGGCAGCCAAGCTGGACTGTTGATACTATATCAGAAGAACTCTCTGGATTATGGGGTGCAGTTCAGCTTGCCATCTTTTTAAGTGACTTGGGTAAAGGTATTGAGGGATAGTCGTCAAATTTGCAGATGGTACCAAACTGGGAGGGGTAGCTAATGCCACAGAAGACAGAATTGGGAATCAAGATGACCTTAACAGATTGGAGAACTAGACCCAAACTATCAGAATGAATTTCAATAGGTACACAGGAACAGGGACCGGGCAATGGGAGCTCACCCCATCGCAGGGATTCGAACCGCCGACCTTCTGATCAGCAAGTCCTAGGCTCTGTGGTTTAACCCCAGCGCCACCCGCGTCCCTAGGGAAGTCATAGTTCTGCTCTATGTGCCCAGTTCTGGGCACTAAAATTTAAGAAGGATATTGACCTTAATGACTAGAACATGTGCAGAGGAGGGCAACCAAGATGATCAAGGGCCTGGAAACCAAGCCTTAGGAGAAAATTAGGAGATTGAGAGGAGATATGATAACCATATTCAAATATCTCAAGGCTGTCACATGGAGAGTGCAGTATGCTTGTTTTTTCTTGCTCCAGAGGCTAGGATTCAAAATAATGGTTTCAAGTTACAAGAAAGGAGATTCTGACTAAACTTCAGGAAGAACTTTCTGACAGTAAGAGCTGCGGTGGACTCTCTGGCCTTGGGGTTTTTTAAGGTTGAGGTTGAGTGGCTGCTGGAACAACTATTAAAGGTGCAAGAGTTCTGTCCACCTTTGGATTTGGCCACCCTAATAACAATCCCTATGCAAATGTTAAAATCAGCTGGAACAAAACCCCATCAGCACCCCATGCATGAGTAAATGAGATAAGCCAATGCTCCCCTGAGTCCAGTTGTGATTGCAGCTGAGAACAAATTGTATTTCTCTGCATTACATTACATTTTATTGGCATTTTAGTTCTAACACTGTAGTATAATGTGTCATCAGTTTGTGCATTCTCTGTGTACAAATCAATGTGGCTAATCTAATACATTTCTGGCTGGGCTGGGTGGGACCTTGCCTTAGCCTTGGCGATGCAAACGCATTTACATTCCAAAATGCATCCAAGGCAATACATTTTAATTTAATCTAATAATACAGGGCTTGCTGCATATTATGAAAATGAAGCATTAGGAATAGGAAATATCGTGCTGTCTGTATGCTTATCTGTCAGATCACCTTGAAATGGGTCTGATTTAGTGCTGGTGGAGTGGCAGAAATTGAAAGGAACAACTCAAAATGCAAATGAGAAGTCCTGCTTGCAGCCAGGGACACGGCCAGGGCCAGGTTGGAGAAAGAGAATTAAGGACACCCTCTGGCAGGTGAACAAGAGCACAGCTGCATTATTTCTGTAAGACAGCACATCTCTGCTGTTTCCATTTATGGAAAGCACCCCTTGGCTTTCAATTTTATTAACTTATTTGCTTGCTAGCAGTGTGAGTAGACTTCTGTCTACTGAGCCCCACTGAGTTCAGTGGGACCCATTCAAAGGTATGTGTGCCTGGGAATAGCAGGACTGCAGGATAGCACCTGTGCACAACATATTCAGAAGGTTCACTCCCCCAAATCTTCACTTCATACCTTTGGATCACCGTATACTGTGATCATTTGTGTAACTCTGATGTTTCATATATTCAAGGTTTACACTCATTGCTACTCTATAGCAGCTTTCATCAACCTGGTGCCCTCCAGGTGTTTTGGACTACAATTCCCATCAGTCCCAGTCGGCACAGCCATGCTGGAGTAGACAATACTGGAGGAAGCTGATGTAAGTTGTAGTCCACCAGCCTTTCTCAGTCTTGGGTCCCCAGACATTGCTGGACTACAACTCCCATCATTGGACTGGTCCTGTTAACTAGGGATGATGGGAGTTGTAGTCCAGCAACATCTGGGGACCCTAGGCTGAGAAAGGCTGCTCTCTAGTATAGTCATTCATGCTGTGTGTTTATGTTTAGTCCAATCTTTCTTGTAAAAGGCTCCAGTAACACATGTTGGCCTGCTTATTTGAGAATTGTTTTTCTAGGTGCTGCTGTCTGCATCTCTATGTGACATATTATATGGACAAACTGATTAGCTTTTGGGGTCTGTGTACTCACTATACCTCACTGATCTGGCCTTGTTGATGCCAAGCAAATGGGGGGGGGGGTTAAATGTAAGGGAGAGAGGAAGGAAAGAGAGACTGTCATTGCTAAAGTGGTGGCAAACGGCAAAGCCAACAAGAAATGGGCCAGGGGTGTGCAGAGGAAGAGGGGCTGGAGGTGCCAGGGAAGGCAAAGGAAGGCACACAGTCAGAATTGCCCCAACTCTGCACCTCTTCTGGGGGCATCCCTGCCTCCCATGGTGTTGTCAGGGCAGAACTATGATCATTTTTATGCTGTAATGTATTTTATGCTGTAAGTCGCTTTGAGACAATGCTGTTTGTGAAAAGCTTAATAGTAATAATAATAATAATAATAATAATGCCATTTTTAAAGCAATGTTATCTCCAACACTTCTGTTTAGCCTCACTCTCAAATGTTTGCTCTCACTCTCCTTGTGTCTTTATACATTTGACTTTCAGCCTAAATCATATGTATGAGTTACATATTGCTATTGATATGTTAGATAGCCATGGTGGCGCTTAGGAAATTTGTGATTCCCATTCTTGGTGTATTTGACAGATAGCATTCGGAATACAAATGTCAAAATAAATTTAGATTTCCCCCCTTTTCTTTAACGAGCCCTGAAGAATATACAAACCCTTCTTGACAGAATCAGTTCACCAGACTCCTTCAAGGCATGCCTTAAGTGTTCAGGAGAATCTAACTCTTAAAGCCATGAGGAGCCATCACAGCTACACGGAGTGGGGGGGGGGGGGGACCCAGCTCCAGCCCAACCTCAAAACAAAAAAACAAGCTCCAGTCCTCAAGGGGAATTATTGAAGAAAATCTTGACATGGTTAGATACACTTTATACCAAAAGCATAAGTATAGAAAATATTTAGCAAATTAGATAGCGCTAACTTAATTTCTGTGAAATCCCTCCATTGTCATGCAAAACAATGACAGAAGCTGTATATATTCAACATCTAGTTTCTCTTTCTCTCCCCGCTACGCCCCCCCCCGGTTGAAAAATTCCCATTGGTTCTTACCTCAGGAATCTGAGCCAAATATTTGTCATGCTTTTGTATGTAGAACAGGGCATCAAAAAGCCAATTCTACATGTTCAGAAAAACCACAAAGTACAGCCCTCCAGCAATTGTACCACTCTGGAATAGCAGGTTGCGGGTTTCAAATTCGAATGCTCTCCTGCATAGCCAAAACAAACAAAAAGTTTCTTTCATATAAAATAACAGGGAGAAGGTTCAGCTACAGCTCTTCTCAGTGACGTTCAAGTTTTCCCTACACAGGAGGTTTTGCTATGAGAGAAGCAAAAAAAGAGAGAGAATAAGGAGGGGGATGGGCCAAATTCACAGTGAATAAAATAAAACAAGAACTTCTAGGCTACATTTACTTCTGTACCCATGCTTATGGGAAGCTGAGCTCCATTTTGGCTACAAACTCAAGACTTTGTCTTAAATCTGCCCTCCCTTAGTTTACCTGTCTCTCCACCACCCCAAGACTATTCCTTTTGGAGACTTTCCTTAGAAAGTCCACTTGTCAGCCCTTCTTTCAGCCTGGTTCATGGCAGCTCTCCTGTATGTGAGGAGAGTGGTCCCTATCTGCAAAGCACGGAGAGCTGTGAGGGGAGAGACTCACAATTCTATCTTTTTATATCTGACTACTAGAGGGCATGGGAATGGATGCAATTAGGCAGAAAGGCTAGTTTAGCTCAGCTGAGGACAAATTGTTGGCCTACTAACATAACGTTCACAACATGAACTTTATAGTGCACAGGGATGGGATTGCCCTAAGATTGCTGCCTGAAGCAGAACAACAAATATTGCGTCCCCTGCTCCTACAGCTCAATGTGCAGAGAGTTCCCAAGGCTAGTCAAACCTTTTCTCTGCCCCCTTCTCTATGTGGTGTGGGAGAAAGGGCGAAAGCAGGGAACCTGCTGTTGTTACTCTGGCTACCCCCACAATTTTGCACTTTGTTGCCATTTTTAAAACTCTCTTCTTGAGCGTGTCTTCAGAGCACTGCCAATCCCATATACCCCACCTACTTCCGTATGTTGTGGAAGCTTGAAATGGTTTGCTGTACAACTGATATTTGTTGTTGCCCTTTAGCTGATGTATGTGGGACTTCTTTCAATGAAGATCAGTTTGGGTAACAAAACATAGAATCACAGAGCTGGAAGGGACCCTGAGGAACACTTAGTCCAACCTGTTGCTGCAATGCAGGAATATGCAGCTTTCTCATATGGGGATCAAACCTGCGACCTTGTCGTTATCAGCACCACACTCTAACCAACTGAGCTATCCAGGCTGAACTGACTGCAAAGAAATAATGCAGATCTGACTCTCATGTAACTAAGGTTTGGATGAAGCACGTATGCATTATTTGCATTTCCCCCCAAGTAAGGTTCACATGGAAATCACAGGAATTTAGACTTGCACCTTCCAAATATGGGAAATTGACTACTTCTGTGGTTGACTGCTGCCCGTTTCAGCTCGACTTTCTGTCTAGCCATTTGGCACCTTCTGGGCAATGTGCCTTTTAGTAACTGGCAAAGCCCCGTCGGCATGCTGTGGAGGCTCGAGGTCCCTGCTGAATTCACTGAGCACCCTGAGTGGCACAACTAGATTGGTGGCACTTGCAATTCAGGGAAGGTTTAGGGCAGATCAAGAGCTGGTGGTAAAGGGAAAACCTTTATGTACCTGCGATTAGCTAGCCTAGCCACAACATGTCACCAGTGCTCCACACAAGCTGTACTCCCAGGGAAGAGGGCAGCATCACAGTGCTGTGTTTGCAAGCAGGGAGAATGTCAGACAGAAGCGCAGGTATCAAGCCTCGCTTCCACATCACGGGGACTGGCTGTCCCATAAAAGCATAATTTATAGTGAACGTTGCAAAGAAAGAGGGACTTGGAGGCGGGAAAGGCTGAAAGGTCTGGCATGAGTGTTAACCCTCACTTATTTTTCATGCATTTCCCCTTGGGTCTCTTTGACCTGTTGTACTTTATGAATCCCTTCTGAAACACAGACCTGGATTAATGAGGCATTTATTAGCCATTGTATTTATTAATTAATCAATCACATATGTACTTAAGTTCAAACTGGCATGCAATGTTTGGTAAGAAGCCTCACAGCTGCCTTGCAAGGTAGGCTAGGCTGTGAGAAAAGGAATAGCCAAATCCAACGCAGGGAAACCCAGTGGCTGAACACCCCTAAAAATGTAAAACAGGAGTATTGCAAACAAGTGTATCATACAAGTTCAACCACTGCTTGGCTCTCTTCTCTCTCTCCCACATAGGAGGTTGTTTGGCCACCTCTCTAACCTGCCGCTTGAGGCACATGCAACCCTTACCCTCTAGCAACAAAGGCCGGCTCTAGACTCTTAAGGCCCTTCCTGCTACCTGGATTGGATCTCCTGTTTCTTCTGCTTAGTGACAAACTGTCAGGGGCTGGACTGAGGAGGAATGGTGGGGACCGCCCCCCTTCTCCTGACCCTTCCTGAGAACAGGAGGGCAGTATAGATCTAGAACAGTGGTTTGCAGAAGGACATAGTTCAGAGGCTACAGAGGGCAGAAGCTGGGAAATATTAGAAGAGTAACAGCAGGAAGAAGCAGCAGCACCAGGGGAGAGACAGCTGACAGACTCAGTGTCCTTGGAAAGCATTCCTGACCCCCTTTCTCCCAGGACCAGACGGGCATCGAGAGTAGTAGAACAGAGAGCTCAGTGGCAGAAGGCTCAGATTAGCCAACACAGGACTGATGTACCATAGATTAGGGGAGACGAAGGGGGAAGGACTTTACTTGGAGCAATGCCATCATTGCATAGAGACTGCATCCCTTTGTCTCCCTCTCTCTTTGAATATGAATAAATTATGTGGTAAGGACTTTTCGTGTTATCTGATTTTTTTTTTCTGCCACCAGGGGAGGGATAGTATTCCCTGAGCCTTGACACAGGGGAGAGAGGAAAGGCTTTGGATTCAGCACATGTTCTAAGGCCTTCATAACCTTATTCCGCCCATAGCCTATTCCAGGCTTAAGGCTTCACAGTGAAAGCAGTTGCAGGGGCTGCCCTCTGCTTGAGCCATGGCTCAGATTAAGCCCCTGGAAAAAGAAATTTGATGAATATGTAACAAGTGTGTGTGGGGGGACTCCTCTTTGACTTTAGGAGGCAATAGCTTAAATATGAGATTGCAGAAGACAAGGGGTGCGCTCTGGCATTCTCTAAGGCATGCATCATAGGATAAGTAAATCAAGGTTACTTTTTGCGGGGAATGTATTTCTGAAAATGCGAGGACTTTTTATAATGAGCCTGGCCTCCAACATGCTAGTAGCCTGAATAGGTTTTTCACTGTTTTGCCTCCACTCTGCACTGCATACCATAGGTAATTTCAAAGATGCTCTCGGAAGAATGCGCTAACTCAACCCATTTCCTTTGAATACATTTCTTCATCTTGCATACACCCCCCCCCCCCCGGTATCCTAGGGCATTTTGCTTCATTTAAAAAAGCACAAATGCTTGGCTGCCTAACAAGCTAGTGGCTCGGCACCCTCTTTATTTGATATAATAACATACTATCAGAGCAAGAGCAAAGCCAGCTTCTTGCTGTACATAGTAATACCATGTTCTTTGGCCAATTAACTCAGAAAAGGATTACACTGAGCACTGGAGAGACTTGATGCATTTTTAACACACACACACACGTGTTTCTCAAAGGTCGCTCCATAGAAACCCTTCCTTTCAGAGGTTATACGGCTGTGAAACCTCTTCCCAGTTCCCAGTTGGTCAGTAAAACCACAGATGATTTGGTGCTAGTGATGCAGATTTTTCTCTCCCAAGACATACGCAGAGTTGGTAAATCCTTCTCTCCACTATGAAATCAAGGCAGGAGGTTTTATAGCTGTTGTTTCAGTGCGGGGATCATGAATATCAGGATCATGGATGTGGTGAAATGTACTGTTCTAGGTGGATAATGCATGTTTCCAAGGGAATAATTTCTTATGGCAATCAGCAGTCAATCAGCCTTACATTGTGGGAGGCTCTGTGCAAATGCTAGAACTTGCAACACACTGCAACGTCCGTTGAATGTAATGGCTTGGAGTGGGTTATTAGCACTGGGTTTTCAGATAGTGTTCTGGGAAACTGTGAAGTTTCTTGAAAACTGATAAGGTTTTTCTCATACTGTAATGATGAACAATCTCCCCTGAAATACAAGGTGTCTTCTGCTACACATCTTCCCCTGCAATATGCACCTGTAGGGAAATACTGTGTGTGAACAAAAGGACATAAGAAGAGACCTGCTGGGTCAAACCAAAGGCCTACCAAGTCTAGCATTGTCTGGCACACCAGTACCATCAGCAAAGTGTGTAGGCTTTCCAGAGACATATTGGGTTGGCTGCAAAGGAACTGGGATTCTGGTCCAGATGGACCCTTGGACTGATCCAACAAGGCTCTTGCAATGTTTCTATTCTGGAGAGCTGGGATGCAGTTCATTTGCAAGCTCCATGGCTCTGTTCTTGCGAGACAGTGCTGATTCACTAGAACAATTGCATGGCAAAAACCACAGGGATCTATTCCCAGCTGTTGTGAATTCTTCACTTGCATGCATCATGCCGACTGAGCCACCTACCAGGCTGTTAGAAGAGCATAGCATTTTGAACTGCTTCTGTAATGTGTGAGCCCTGTGTAGCTATAATCTAGCTATAACTGTACACATGTAAAACCTACCCCTTGCATGAGCATGCACCTGTTGGTCTTGCAGTAGAAATCTCACACAAACATAGCAGACCCATTGAAATTAACAGTCCTAACTTAGTCATGTTCATTAATTTCAGGGGGTCTACTCAGAGTAAAACTTAGTTGAACACCACTCACAATGTTTGGGTTTCCATAAGATTACAGCAGTTTTGCCATGGATGAGGACAAATTTGGCTCATGCTTGTGTGTCGGGTTGTGCTTGGTCTTGCACCAAGAGTGTTCTCACTGAGACAAAAATCATAAGGCATTGAGCGGACCTGAGGGCAGGCATTTCCTCTTAGGCCTGCTGATGGCCACGCAGGTGTTCATCTGGGACAGCATAGGCCCCTGTTATTCAAAGCCTCTCTTCCCTCTCCCATTTTCACACAGTCACAAATACAACTGCACAAGTCCTTGTATATTGTATTATTATTATTTATTTAAAAGCATTAGTAAATTGCTAAATATCCTTTAAATCTCTAAGCCGTGTACAACAGGAAAACAGTGGACAATATCAATAAAACAAAAATCTAACAGGAAAACAGTATAAAGTGGAAAACCATATAAATGGGAATTCAAACAGATAAAAATGACTCAGGGGAATTAAGGAAAAAATCACATGGATTGTTGTTGTTAATATTAATATACTGTAATTCATCAAAAGATCTGAGGAGGGTTCACAAGATAAAATCTGAGACAAAGTCCCTCCTGCGCAAATGAGTTGTTTTTAACTTTGCTTTGCATTTAACAACACTGAGGGCCATAGTGTGAGAATCTACAGTGAGATAGATCTGTCTACCTACCTACTTTTCTTTCTACATAAGTTGTATCCCCCATTTCTTCCTAGGGCTGCTTGGGGTGGTCATCATTATCATTGTTTGAGGTTAATTAGGCTGGGAGATAGTGACTTGCTCAAGTCTACATGCCTGAGCAGTGATTTGAACCCAGATTGCATTATTTCTCTCCTGCCCCTCTCCCCTACTTAATTAACACAAATCAACACTAATCCCTATTAGGAGGAAAAATCCACTTCTGCTCTATGACCTAAGTCTCTCTTAAGCCACATCTGAGAGTTTAAATAAGGTGCAGACACTTCTGTGTACAATGGGTGTGTGTGTGTGTGTTTGTGTGAAACCCATAATGAAAAATCTTCTTAAGCTTTAAATCCATAAATGGCATGTACAGCAGAGCATAACATCCAACTTCTGCATAATCCCTCCATGTCTTGTCTTCCATGGGAGTGTGTTTGTGAGTTCCATGGCTTCCTGGATATTCTATGGATGTCCTTCCATTCTGCTTGCATGCACAAGGTGTCACAGAGTTCTTGCACACACACAAAAAAGAAGACCCCCTTGAGCCTAAAGCAAGAGGTCACTGTCATTTTGGAAACAAGTGTGTGTGTGTGTGTGTGTGCCTGCAACAACTGGCAAACAGCAAGCGCCTGCAGGATGCAATCAGCTGGTGCGTAAGAAATATCAAACTGGAATTTGACAGCAAGCCAAAGAGGACGCCTGTAACAAAATACGCAAGATGGGACCTTGGCCAGAGAGGAAGGCAAGCAGCACCATGTTAGCAATTCACAAAGATGTGCCAGGCAAAAGATGAAAATGCAGGGAGACTTGTTCCAATAGGCTGTGCTGGAATGCTAAAGGCATCGCCACATCGGAGATGAATAAGGCTGCAATCTTATGCACACTTTAAGCTCCATTTAATCAGTGGGACTTGCTCCCAAGGAAACATGGGATCTGGCTGTGAAGCAGGGATGAAGAAACTGTGGCCCTCCAGATGTTGTCAAACTCCCATCATCCCTCACCATTGGCCATGTTACCTGAGCTAATGGGAGTTGGGCATCCAATAATATCTGGAGGACCACAGCTTCCTTATCACTGCTGTAGATTATAGGAGCCGGCTGTGAAGCAGCAATCCTAAAGCACGTTGCAATCACTGAGAAATACACTCAAGTGAGCATTGTTGTGATCAAGTTGTGATTCCACTGTTGAAGCTTTTTGCTCAGACACATGTAGAATTCCTTGGCAAGCGAGTCTGAAAATTCTTTATATTTTGACATTTGGCTTCATGGGTTTTAAAAGGCAGCTCTGTGGACTATCTCATTAAAATCTTTTGTACAATGCCGTGTTCTAAAGATAGTTTGCAGCACATTCTTTTCTTCCTAATAAAGAGTTAACTCCACTTACTTTGTGTGATGTATTGCTGGCTCGCTCCTGCCACCCTGGGGTGGCAGAGGCTCAGGAAATAGGAAGAAGTGGTCTCCTGCGGGGGGGGGGGGGGCTTTCTTCCCCTTTGCTATGGTGGGCTATGCCAGCAGTGTGATAGGGAGAAAAGGCTCTTTTCCCACTCAACAGCAGCACTGGACTGGGAGGAAAAACTCCTTCTGATCTGTTGATGATCGACAGAAGAGCGCAGAGGCGATTACTACTGTCTGAGAGACAGAAGGTGCATTTTCCACTTGCGTCCCATCCACAATGGCCATGCCCACCTTGTCAGACAGTTCTCAAGGGGGTGGTCAACTTCAGTGTAGCCTTCAGGCAGAGAAGGGTTAGCTGCCTCTGAGTTAAGCCTCCACATCATGATAAACCTCTTAGCAGACGTTGGACTGATGCACATCACAGAAATATGATGGATGATGAACTGACTCTGAACTGGCCATATCAATAGATTCAATTTGTTATCAGAGGCAGGCATGAGTTTCCCTCAGAGGAGCTGACAGCTGAGTAGTCAGTTGTGTTACTGATGAACAGGATCCAGCCTTTGCCCTTTCACCAAAGAAAGGTAGAGAGCAGCAACTGAGGGCAGGTGTAGAAAGTATGTGAAAGCAATAAGTTGTGTTGACTCTTAGATGCCAAAGATTTTGCTCTAGGAAACAGGAAGTCAACTGAGTAATTTCTCACAGGGAGCCACTTGGGGCTGTTTCTCTTCTGTGCTTTTTCTGTGCATCATGGGCGAACCCATCCACAGGCATGAAGTCACACAGACAAACCAAACAAACATGTGATGGAGGCAACCATAGACATAGGCAATATTATTTCCTGTACTGTAGCAAGTGGGGAACCTGTTCCAGTCTGCATTCCTTTCTGGGCAACCTTCTGAGGGTCACATGCCAGAGCTTAGTAGGGCCAGAAGCAAGCAACGGAATCTAGCCAGGCTTTTCTTAGGTTCCTAATGTCTAGAGCTGATTGACAGCAGAATAGACTGTCTCAGGAGGAGGCGGGCTCCTCCCTTGGAGGTGTTCAGGCAGAGGCTGGTTTGCCATCTGTCAGAGATGCTGCATTCTGGATTGTCAATCTGTATGAAGCAGGGAGGTTGGGCTAGATGACTTTCAAGGTCCCTTTCTGACTCAAATGATTCTGCAAGCAGATATATAGCTGGGATTGCTCTCATCTACAAAGAAAAAAAGAAAGGATGTGTTGTGTATACTAACTTTTAGTTGGTGAGTCATTGCTGAGCCTATGTATCCCAAATCTAATCCTAGCATTGCTTGTCTTGTGCAGCTAGCAACCCACTTGAAGGACACACACACACACACACACACACACACACACACACAAACACACAAAACACAATCTCCTTGCTGCCTTATTTGCTTTGCAAAGCACTCCTCTTAAGTTTTTGAGCTCTTTATGAATAAGTAATAGTGTACCAGCACACAATATTTCTTTCTGGAGTCGGACCTGCAGTTTGAAAGTTTGGTGCACACTTGACAATGTTAGGACTGCAGGATCAACCTCTGAAATGGAAAGGAATTGGATGGAGGAGGGGAAAGAAAAAGGGGAGGGCTGTTGGGCAGGAAAGCACCTTGAGCTTGCCTGGTGACTAGCCAGCCTTCAAATTGTTTCAGAAGGAAAGCTGGGTATATCTTATGTGCGTTTCGTTATGTGCATGTTTCCTTTTTAATGGGAGGTAGGATTTGAAACGGATTTGGCCAAAAGATTTGTGAGGCTGTTTCCAGGCTTTGCGGTAAGAGATTGTTTGAAATTTGCTGGGAGTGAAGTGCAAACAATTAAAACAGCCTAGCAAACAGCAGGAGCAGCCTGAGAGGCCTGCTCAAATAAGGAACAGAGGGGCTTTTAGTGCTCTTGAGACCTGTCCAGACGACAGCTTTCTGTCCTCCCTAGGGCACAGCTAGAAGCAGTGGAAGTGCCAGAGGGAAAGCAGGTTTGGCCACTGTGACACATAGGATGGTTGAGTTGGAAGAGAACCCGAGTCTTCTAGTCCAACCCCCTGCAATGCTGGAATCTCAGCTAAAGCATCCATGACAGATGGCTATCCAACCTCTGCTCAAAAACCTGCAAGCAAGGAGAGTCCACCACCTTCGGAGGGAGTCCGTTCCACTGTCAAACAGCTCTTACTTCCAAGTAAACATGTACAGGGCTGCCGCCTAAGTGTGCCTGGAACATGCCCTTTTCCAATGCATGCTTGCTCAGAGGCAAGTGGGGCTTATTTCAAGCTATGTGTATAGGATTTCAGGCCTACAGTGCAATCTTAGCCATGTCTGCTCATAAGTAAATCCTATTGGCTTATCCCAGGTAAGTGGGGTTAGGATTCCAGCCTACCAGATAAAACTTTATGTCTTCTGATGTTAATGGTTTTTTTTTTAAAGACATGCTTCCATTTTCCTCCCTCTTTTCCTTCCTTGTCTCAGAAGAAGTCTCAGAAGAAGGCAAAGACAATTTTGGCAGAAGCTTTGGGTGCATCCGTGGCGTACACGCGCCAGCGAGTCTCGAAAAGCCATCTTGCCCTCTGCATCTGTCCAACTGGATTTGGAGTGAGCTTGCCTCCAGCATCCGCATCTTGTTTGGTTCAGGCTCCTCCGGGCAAATCCCACTAAATGACACTTTCAAAGGCAGATATACATACGCATCACATCAAAGGCTGTTTCGGAAGCACACATAACATTCCTTGCTAAAAATAAATAAAATACAATTGATCAGCACTCCAGTGCACCCTGTCCCGTGGGAATCCACCCCACCCCTCCTTTCATTTGGGGTTGCAAGAATGGGGTGGGGGTGGAATGCAACAAAGAGCTAAAGAGTGGTGCATTTTTTTAAAGGAAAAAGTGTGACTTTTCCAAAACACAGATTTTGGAATGTCACCATAGACACAAATGAAAGTCTCTCTGACGCATCAAAAAGAAAACCTTAAGGAAAACCTAAATGTGGGCTCCAGCAAACAGTGGCTGTTACATATTTATTTGGGCAGGGCTGGAGAATCTGTGGCTCTTCAAATGCTGTTGGACTCCAACTCCCATCTTTCCTGATATCTGGGCTTGCTGGCTGGGGCCACAGGAGGGGAGAGCGCCCTTGTTTTCAAATCCTACTTGCAGGTTTCCCAAATGCATCTGGTTGGCCACTGTGAAAAGAAGATGCTGGCCTAGATGGTCTGATCCAGCAAGCTCTTCTTTTGTTCTTATGGCTGATGGGACTCGGAGTCCATGAACATCTGAAGGATCGCTGGTCCCCCAATCCTGACGTATTGTGGGGGTGTAGATGTAGTGACTTAACAAAGCAATTTTCTATAGATTTACTGAAGAGTCTCCCCCATGTAAGTATAGGCTTGCAGCACTAGACCCCTTCAGATATATAGAGGGGATAGATAGGCCCATGTGCATTGCTTAGTAAAGACATACCCACACACATGTATATTCTGTGTAGAAAACTGGCCAATGGAGTTTAGGAGTTTATGCCTTCCAGAGACATATTCTGTATGTGTCTGAAGCTGAGCAAGTCTCATATCATCCTTTGGCCTGGTTTAATCGTAGTTTATTAGCTGGACCAGAGTGGCTGGGGCAACCCAGTCAGATGGGCAGAATAAAAATAATAAAATTATTATCCACCATGTCTCAATTCTCCAAGGAACACAGACCATGGGTGAGTGCCTGGAACTCCCTGGAATTTTGCTACTGCTTGGCAGAGAGTGGGGGTGGCAACCAAACATGGGCGTAGACAGGAATTTTTTTTGGGGGGGCAGGCTTTTGTTAGGGGAGGCCAGAACCTCAGATTTGTATTGATTTGTATTGACTGGGGGGCAGCTTCCCCCCTGCCCCCCTTGGCTATGCCCATGCACCCAGCTTTTGTAACACTATGCTGTACTGTAGGTTGCCTGGTAAACAAGTGATAAACAAGTAGCAACAACAACAGCAATTATTATTAATAATAAATACTACTACTGCTACTACTATATGATCCTGATTTATTTTGTGTACAGTATTAAAAACAAGTAATAAGAATAATTAATAATGATAACAGTAAGATCCTGCCTGCCTTAGGCCTCAAAGACTGCCTTGGTAAAGATCAGATATAAAACGCAGCCTGCTTTCATGACTCATTGGCATTGTTGTCCTATTTTGACACCTCTTGAAAGTCCTTTGTGTCCTTCATCCAGCATGGAAAGGCTAGCGCAGCCTTCCAAGCTCTCTGTGGCTTTGCCTTGCAGCTGTGGATTCCATTCTCCTTTCATATGCACTCCACACACCCCGAAATGCATACTATATTTTTGCCCTTTGCAGACAGTTTTCTCAACACTGATGCTGTTCCCAGAAGTCCCTCTAGTGTGTTTATGTCACCCTGAGTTGTGTCACTCACACTGGAAGCAGTTGGCTTTAGGAGTTTGTTGGCTAGCGTCGTAGGAGGAAAAGACAGTGAGAAATTTGAATGCATGTTTTATGCAGAGATGATAACCCTCTTTCTCCATGATACAACAGGGATAGCATAGGAGGGCTGCACAGTTAATGTGATTCCCTTACACATTGGCATTGCAGTCCTTTGATGCATGCCTACTCAGAAGTAAATCCGATTAATCTCAAGCAATGCCTAAAGCACTATCGAAATGTTTGCTGTTGTCATATCCAAAATTCTGCAGAGTTTTTTTAATGACCCTACCCTACATTAAAAACATCCATGGTTGAGTGAAGATTTGAACACAGGTCTCCTCAGCCCACATCCAGCACTTTAAGCACTGCACCTCCTATATACACACTGATGCTTTCTTTCTTTATCACTGAGTTTCACAAAGATGGGGGAGGAGAGGGAGATTTCCCAGAGCACCAATGTGTGTAGAGGTGGCATTTGTGGTGCAGAGGTTAGAGTGCCGGCTGAGTGTGGGCTGGGGAGACCCAAGTTCAAATATCTACTCTGCTATGGAGCTCACGATATGTGACATTGTGTTAATTGTCAGCCTAGCCGACCCCACAGGGATGTTGTGAAGATAAAATGGGTGGAAAAGAGAAGGCCCATTCATATTGCCAATACACTACTGAGAAGGGTGGAGTGTATAAATGCAATAAATATGTTTTCCAACCTTTCCAATCAGGCAAAAGGCCTTCTCTGCAGTGGAGCCCGCCCTGTGGAACACCTTCCCATCTGATGTCAAGGATATAAACAACTATCTGAATTTTAGAAGACATCTGAAGGCAGTCCTGTTTAGAGAAATTTTTAATGTTTGATCGTGTTTTTAATTTTCTGTTGGGAGCCACTGGGGAGGCCCGGCCAGATGGGCAGGGTATGAATGAATGAATGAATGAATGATAAATAAATAAATGCAGGGGGTTGGACTGGATGACCCTTTGCTTCCCTTCCAACTCTACAATTCTAGCAACCTTGAAGGTGGGGTTTCCACTGTCATCTCTGCAGCAGTCAATTCCTTCTGCAGATCTAGCCAGGTGCAGATTAGTATTACATCCCACACAGCTGAGTTGTTTTTTGGTTTCACAAATGTCTCCTCATCCATCTTGCTGCAAGTGCAGCATTGATCCTTGCACTACATCTCTCAAGTACTCCACGGTTGTCCCTCAAACTTTGTCACAGCAGACCTTCCTTAGCCAAGAAAAGCAGTTTGAGCCTAGCGACGTCAATGACACTTTGACTGCCACCACACTATACAGGATGACCCACCCACACTGTATAGGGTTGAGAAATGGGTCAGTGCAAAACGAGGAAGTCAGAGTCACTTAAAAGTACTGGTACTAAGTGGAGAGACTTTTGGTCCACTGGGGAAGCAGCTGAGAAAGGGCAGCAGAAGTCACAGAGCAGAACAACATGCTCCTGAGTCAGATTTGGGGGAAGGACAATAGGTCAGTGGCAGATCATCTGCTTTGCATGCAGAAAGTCCCATATTTAACCCCTGGCACCTCCAGGTAGGAATGGGAAGGAATCTTGCATGAAACCCTGGAGAGATGCTGCCAGTCAGTGTAGACAATAGTAAGCTAGATGGGCCCAAGGTGTGAATCCTGTCCGAAGCCTGGACCTGGGCTAGGGCCATATCACAGCCCCTACGGAGACCTCTCGGGGTGCCCCTATTTGATGTAAGTTATAGGGCACCCCTATTGGTGGTTTACCCTTAAGTGGACTCCTTGCAGATGGGCAGGAGTCAAGATATAGCCTGGCTTCTTCCCAATGCCTAAGCCAAACCGCTCACATGTGTAACCAATAAAGTTGTGGCCTGTTTGAACCCATAAACCAAAATACTTTGTGTCCATGTGCTTTATTTTTCTCCTGGGAACTTTGTGGCTCAGGTGCCTTGGCATGCAAGGGACAATGTGCAGCGGGAAACTGTCGAAGGCTCCCGATCCTACAAAAGAAAAGCAGCCAGGTTTAGCACGCTTGTTTAAACACGTCACTGTCCTTCCTGCAGCCTGCTGAAGGCAGACTTGCAAGGGCACAGCCAGAGCACAGCGAAGGTTCTCATCACAATGTGTGCAAGCTCATTATATACTAATGAAACAATGGGAATCTCTCCAGCTGATTTCTTTCATATGCCAAGATGAACGGATCCTTACATCTAGGTAGATTCAGGATGTCCCTGCTCCTACTTTATTGCCAGCAGATACACTCTCATGTGTTACCTTCCTATGACTTTTACAACTCATCTGAATATTTCTGTGATTGCAGAACAGTGCAACATGGACCATCAAGTGCTACAGTGTTTGTTCTGTTCGATAGGCTCTGCTTGGCTGGCGTATCCATTGTGAAAACAGGATATTTCCTAAAGCGATATATAGGGCAACTAAGCATTCCTTCTACCGTGATTTAGCACTGTACTAGGCATCCTCATGAGAACATTTTTACACGCATATGCACGTACCTCCCCCCACTTGCATGTTTTGTTTCTGCTTCCCTAATCTCCTGACTTCAAGACACCAAGAAGGAGTGTCTGCTAAGATGTCATCACCACCTTGTCCTACCTTTCTGGTTCTCATTAGTCTGCTGTCTATGACTCAGCCCTTTCTGTTAATTGGTGAATATGGTGAGGACCTCACAGGGCGAGCTGTGGCCAAGTGGACAGTACTAGGCTAGGAATACTAGTGACATGACTTAGTATAAAATAACTTTGTAGGTTCGTATGCATGGGGGGGGGATAATTTGAAATAATGCATGTAAAAGTAAATTATGTTGGGGTGGGCGAATGAGTGAGAATTCTGACCATGCATGTATGCTGTGCAGTTTATGGTTGATATTTCAGATTTCTGCTGATGAAACCTAGATTAGAATCAGGCATAAGATATGTTTATTTTTCCTTTCCAGTGTAATGAAACCATATTGATTTTCCCCCTTCTGAGCTTGCACAGTGGAAGTCATCTCATGCAAGTCAAAAGAGTTACACAGGTACACAGCCCATGCAACTGTGATTCTTGTTCTTGTGGGTTTTTTTAGAAGAAAGAGCATTTTTCATAACATTGAGAGAAGAACACTTATTAGTGCTTCCTAGTACTCTTCATCTGTTAAATGAAAAAAATGTTTTGGCCTGTTGAGGGAAACAAATGGGCCTCTTTTTACTTCTTTGCTGAAGAGTATTACGTATGCTATAAACACGAACAAGCAAGAATTAGCATTCCACCAGAAGATCAGGCATATTAGCAGAAGAGTTTGTGGTGTCATGTTGTACTGGCACCTGCGAATATGAAATTCCAAACACTTAATATTAGCAGTTAAAGTAAGATTCCCCCCCCCCCCCACAGAGATGGGAGTTTTTGGATTGGCGTATAGCAGGAAGAAATTCTGAGAACATGTCTGTTTCCAGACTGTCAATAATTTGTGGGTGGGATTCAATCACCACTTACAAGTGGATCTTATGCTCTTGTGCAACAAACTCGCTGCCAACCAGCTCCCATCCAAACCCCATTCCTTTTTGCTGTAAGGAAAGTGATGGTGAAAATGCACTGGAAAGTGGAGTTTGAGAGTTGCTTGACACAATGTCTTTTAACTTCCCCGAAAACAAATCAGAGTGAATGCTCAGCAAACAACAGACATTGTATCACCTCTCTGCAAACTTTGTGCAAACAAATGAGAACAAATTCTCTATAAATTTATTGCGGCCACAGACAGGGGTACCATCAGGGCAGGACTTTAGAGCAATAATTCAGGACTTAATTAAGTGGAATGAACAGAACAAATGCAACAGGGCTGGGTGGAGTAACTGGTGGGGGAGGGAAGAGTCACCTTTTTTCTCACTGTCAGTTATCTCTAACTCCAACATGACAATAACATGTACCTGGAAAAAGAACCATTTCTCTGCATACCAAAATACCCATTGGCAAAGTATTATCTAAGCTAACTACGTGACACTTCTTGTCTTGGCTCAAAGTGCCCAAATGCAATGTTTTCCCTAAGAGTTTCCATATTTCCTGTCTGTTACTTCCTACCCCTTTGGTGATTGATAAAAATTGTTGATCCATGTCACTAAAAATCATTCCAATGGTGCATGAGAGTAGTATGAACACATCTGGAATATTATTCCCTGATCCGGTCATCTTATTTAAAAAAATGACACAATGCAAATTATATAGAAGTTGCAGGCGAGGGCAAACTAAATGATACAAGACCTTAATTATTCAAAAAAGGGCTGGAAAAAAGCTACAGTGCATCTGCTGCCTTTGGAAAGTAGAGATTAAAGGCACCTCTTAGAGAGGCAGGCGAAAATCTGAAGGGAATAGAGAGGCCTCATAATATACAAGGGTATTCAAGCTCGCAACAAATGCCAGAACAAAAAGAAAATTAATTAAATCTTTGGAAGAGCTGATTACCAAAGCAGTTTAAATAAATTGTATTCGTAGTCAAGGTTGATAATATATGGGGAAATTGCCAAGAACAGGACTGAGAGCAACTAGAAGAGAAAAATTTACTTACTCATTTTAAAAGCATGACTTCAGTGGGCCTTACACCCAAGTAAGTATTTTCTCAACAAATGGGTCTTGCTATATTGTGTGATTGTGTGTGCATGTCTCATCAACTGACCATTTGCAGGTTTGGTGCTTAGCGATGGATGCATTTGTTATTAAAATTCCAGTCCTCAATGCACCTACCTGAGAGTAAGTCCCATTGAACTCAATCAAATTTATTTCTATTTGCACAGTAAAAGTGGTTGTCGCTGATGGTGATAGATGCAATTCAACATTACATTTTTAAAAAGCAATTATTTTAAAAATGAAATGAATTTAGAGGAATGAGTCTTCTGCTAGTCTTTTGATGATGGTGTTCTCAACACCCCTACAGCACCCCTAGCCAACAAACACAATGTTTCTATGGAAAGGCCTGTAGTAACTATTTTCAAAACATTTCTGCTTGAGAAGATCCTTCTAAATAGAGGCCAGACATTCCAGTTGTCCAGAGTACAGGTAGCTCTACTGACATTAACAAAGGAAATGAAATTAACTTAGCAGGAATGCAATTGGCACACTTTATCCTGATTCAGCAACTTAATTCTAAAAGGAACTTTTCAAATTTCCATAGCAACTGGAGTTAACTAACTTAACAACCACTTCAAGTAGGACACGGTTGATGCATGGAGTTAATCTCCAGAGAGAGGACACATGTGTGTCCATTTAGTGGCAATCACATGTTTTAGGAAGCTGTAGAGTCACATATTATGTACATGTTGTACATGTTTCTAACAATAGCCAGACAGATAGGCATGCTAGCCTGTTGCAAGAATAACAACAAAGTGCATTGTGGCAGCTTAAAGACTGATAAATTTATTAAGGTAGAACAGAAACCACTTCTTCAGATGCATGAAGTGTAACAACAACAACAACAACAACAACAACAACAACAACAACAACAACAACAACAACAACAACTTATTATTTATACCCCACCCATCTGGCTGGGTTTCTCCAGCCACTCTGGGTGGCTCCCAATAGGATATTAAAAACAAGATAAAACATCAAACATTAAAAACTTCCCTAAACAGGTCTGCCTTCAGATGTCTTCAAAAAGTCAGATAGTTGTTTATTTCCTTGACATTTGATGGGAGGGCGTTCTACAGGGCGGGCGCCAGTACTGAGAAGGCCCTCTGCCTGGATGCCTGTAACCTCACTTCTCACAGTGAGAGAACTGGCAGAAGGCCCTTGGAACTGGACCTCAGTGTCCAGGCTGAATGATAGGGATGGAGACGCTCCTTCAGGTATACAGGACCGAGGCAATCCTAAACTGGCACATGCGCATGTATGCAAACACATATTTAAGAACAGACATGGTGGCAGAGGGGATGGAAAGGAAGAACAGACAGCAATAATTATGTCAAGGCAAAATAGTTATAGTGTCAACTGACAAACTGTGTGTTGGTGATAAGCATGTTGTTGTTACTATAGTGGTACCTTGGGTTAAGTACTTAATTCGTTCTGGAGGTCTGTTCTTAACCTGAAACTGTTCTTAACCTGAAGCACCATTTTAGCTAATGGGGCCTCCTGCTGCCGCCGCGCTGCTGCTGTGTGATTTCTGTTCTCATCCTGAAACAAAATTCTCAACCTGAGGTAATATTTCTGGGTTAGCGGAGTCTGTAACCTGAAGGGTATGTAACCTGAAGGGTATGTAACATGAGGTACCACTGTACTTAGCAATTTCAGAATCCTTTCAGCTATTATAGGATGGATCCTAAAGTAAGAAAGTGAGAGTAAGAGGGTGAGTTTTGTGTTTTGCATAGGGAGTTGGGCTGGCTTATGGAGAACCAGCTTCAAACATGCAAATTAGCCTGGGAAGAGTCCCCAGTAGGGCTTACATCAGAGCAAACCTGGATAGGACTGCATGGCATGAGAACACTACATAACCCTCATATATTCTGCCTATTTGATCTGCTAGAGAAAAATAGTGTGGTTTTTGTCCATAGGTCTCAGGGCAGGGGGAGGGAGTTTCATAGCTGTCAACGTTTCCCCTTTTTAAAGGGAAATTCCCTTATTCCGAATAGGATTCCTCGCAAGAAAAGGGAAAAGTAGACAGCTATGGTGTGTTTTGATCCACAGTTTAGGATCAATCTGCTTTTTGCAAAATGTGTTCTGAAGGCAAAGAATAAAGAAAGGAGGTAGAAAGTATGGGCAGTGGAGGAGGGGATACAGGTAGAAAAAAACACCACATAGGTGATGTATATTCTCCAGGGCATATCTGTCACATTTATGTGTTTCTTGAACTAAATATTGATTTTAGTGCACTTTACATCAAACCCTAAACATATCCAGATCTGCAAGCTTTTGCTCTCCTCTGTTGATGATGTATCAGCCTTTATTTAGCCGTGCTGGGAAAAAGAAATCAAAGTGATTAGTGAATTGATTGCTTTTCAGCACAAAAATGGAGGCAAACTGAAATGTGCCCCGATAATCATAATTAATAATCCTCTTCCCCACTGCTACTGCATCCTGTGAATCAATTGTCAATCAATCAAATATATTGTAGCGATTCCCAAAAGGTGGGTCATTGGAAGCCTGGAAAGTTTGTCAGTGGTCCCCCATTTCTGTTTATTTGTGACCCAGAATGATAGAAAGAACATTTCAAAATGGTGGAATTTAATACAGAAAGGAAACACGGAAGAGTCAAAACGCTTGGAATAATTATTAAACAACAAATGCTTATTAGAAATCCTAGGATATAGTCTGAAGGCATGTGTGGCTACCATGTTGCTAAAGCTTGGCAGCCAGGTTTATGCTACCTTGGGATCCATGATGGAAGAAAGTTGGAAAGGAACAGTGTGTAAACATTACTGGATTAAAATCAATGCTAGGTTGTCCCCCCCCCCATTCAAAACTGGTTGGGGGGGGCAATGGATCAAACACACTATTTCCTAAGAAATGACAAGATCGATGATTGATCTGGACCTTAGCTAATGTGTGTACAGTGGTACCTCGGGTTAAGAACTTCATTCATTCTGGAGGTCCGTTCTTATCCTGAAACTGTTCTTAACCTGAGGTACCATTTTAGCTAATGGGGCCTTCCGCCGCCGCCGCACAATTTCTGTTCTCATCCTGAAGCAAAGTTCTTAACCCGATGTACTATTTCTGGGTTAGCGGAGTCTGTAACCTGAAGCATCTGTAACCTGAAGCGTCTGTAACCCGAGGTACCACTGTACACTGTTTCCTAAACCAGCAGTGGGAGCGCATTGGGTGCAGAGTAAACAGGAGTGTGTACACAGGGGAAGTTTAAGTGTTTGTTCCAAGGGAATAAAGCCCCCCATACAAAAAATAAATAAAATAAAATTGCCACTCCTGCTTTAGGTTGCGAAAACTCCACCTATGTCCAGCCTGTATATTTGAAAAGCACCAGCAAATGCTACAAAATGCCAACAAACCTCCATTGGTCTCCTTCCAAAGGAAAGTTGAACCCAGGTAGGTGCCTTTACACTCTTGGAACATCCTGGAGAAGAGAAATGACATTGCACTCTCACCTGTTTCCAGCATTTCTGCACAGCTTTCCTTTTCTAAGGATGCAGAAAACCAAATTTGAAGACAGCCAGTAAAATTCTATTGAAACAAAGCTTAATGTTAACAATGGAAAGACCCAAAGCAAGACAAAAAGTAGAAAAAGAAAGAAAGAAAATCCAACAAAAACTGTTACCTGAAATTGCCTGATGGAATGCAGCCTTAGTGCTCCCTCATAGGAGTAGTAGCTTGTAGCTGGGCATCTGAGCTGGGTGGGGTGTAAATCCCTCACACCACCATAGCTCTGAGGATTGCTGCTTAATGACTTCTGTGGTCTTTTTCCTTTCGGCCAGAGCAGGCAATGACCTCACAAGGTTGCTGTGAGGGCACGGTTATAAAGCATTTGTCAAATTTAAAAAATGCTGAAGAAATGATCGGGACCGTAGTTCTCTTCCCTCTCTCTTATTTGCAGCATTGACAGATACAGTATTTGCGTTCAGCCTGGCTGAACAGCGAGCAACTTCATGAAAAGAACACTTGAACCCCGTCAAATGTTTGATATGAGCAGGGATGACGGAAGTGAGTTTGCTAACCAAATTGCTTCTCGTCACTCTGTTAAGTGACAATATAGCCAGCATGGCTTGCTGCTTTTGAGGCTGGGAACAAGGTTAAATTCTTCCTGAAGAGATGCAAATCTGCAGAACACTTTAATTCGCTAGTTTCTGGACGCATTACATTGCAGACCATAAACTGTGGCAGTAAGGAAGACCCAGGACCACTGTCCGTCTAGGCAGAAGGACAAATACGAGGGAGGAGCCTTTAAAATAGGGCTGTTGTGAATGTAATTGTTGCCAAACATTTTGGCTTCCACGGTCATCTGTGTGCACATGTGCACATGTGTTCGTTTGTGCCAGCTACTACTGGGCTGTTTCACATCTGCATTTTTCACCCAGGAATGACTAGCAAATATAAATGAAGCACCACAGATCTTTAGCTCCAGATCATTCTTTCACTTTGCCAGCCACCAAGTGAGCATGTGCAGAAAAACTGAGGGATGCTCATTTAAGGGTGAACCAGCCCTGTGGTGAGATACACACCTGGTAGCAGTTTCTGCAAGGGCACCCACATTCTTCTTGGAATGGCTGCAGCTGTGGAAAGTTGTTGACGTATGAACCTGCACACTGCTGGTTCACAGGATACATTTCAATCACATATGGGGTGTGATTTGGTGGTGGTGGGGAAGTCACAGCAAAAAACACCAATAGAGTTGGTAGGAACAGAATATTGTCTTGCTAATTCCACATTCTCAGGCAGGCTCCTTCATAAGTAAATATTCCTAGCCATGTCTTTTCTCCTGCTACCCAGAGACCAAATTCCCAAAGAATCCCACACTTCTCGTGCATCCCAGCTTTGAGTTAGAAACACTCATGCTGCAATAAATGGGTCCCTCTTCAAGGTGACCTGTGGGGCTGCCATGGACACTTACTTGAGAATTTACCCCATTAAGTGTGCAACAGAATGAACGTCAACATGCATAGGCTCTGGCTGTTAGCTGTTGAAGCTGAGTGTGGAGAAAGATGCCTAACAAGGAACTGCACAAGTGGCTGGATCTCATGGTTGTTTACCTGGAAGTCAGTGCAAGTTTTGCTCCCAGCAGAGACTGATCTACTTTGCAGAGCAATCCTAATGCCTGTCTGCTCAGAGGTAAGGGAATCCATTGGAATGTAGCCTGAGTTAAGTGTGTGGGGGGTTGTAAGGAGTCCCATTGGATTTCGTTCTACGTAGACATACTCTGTAAAGACTTACAGCTCTCCATCCTAAGACTCTGGCAAACTGCAGCTCAAGCTCTCTTTCCACCCCTCTCCTCTTTCCTGCCCTCCAGCTTGAAGAAGAGCTCTGCAGCACTCAAAAGCTTGCTCACTGCTTTGTGCCATTTTAGTCGCTTCAAATAACGGCATTGCCCTGCTCCAATGGCAGGGTCCCCTCGCGCATCAAGTCGCGCCCTTCCTCCATCCGTTCCATTCGCGGAGGCATCGGGCAAGCAAGTCATAATAATCAGCAGGACACAGAAAAGCACGCAGAAAAGCAGAAGAAGAAAAAAGCAAAGAGGCAGAGTCGCGATAGCCATTTTTTTGGGTGGGGGGGGGAGAGAAGGGCAGAAAATAAGAGGCAATAGATTTTTTTGAAAAAAAGGTCTGCGAGTACTGATACTGACTCCAGTAAGAAGGGGCGCGGGAGCAAAAAAAGCCATGCAGCCCATATCTCCTGTTCAACTTAGGGGTCACGTCTAGGAGGAGGGGAAATTCGCCAGGTTTGCAATTTCGTCGCAGCAGGCTCTCTTCCTCTTCCTCTTCCTCTTCCTCTTCCTCTTCCTCTTCCTCTTCCTCTTCTTCTTCTTCTTCTTTCTCTTCCCGGGCTGTTCTCCGAAAAACTTGGTCGCCTGGTGGTGGTCGGTGTGGCCCCTTGGCAAGGACCTTGCCTTCTCTCCCCCTCCCCCCACCACGCAGCTGGCCAGATGTGATCTCTCTCTCTCTCTCCCTCTCTCCCTCCCTCTCCCCAACAGTTCGCGCGAGGTAAAGGAGGACTCTGGCGGTGAGTGTCTCTCCCTGGACAGACCGCGCGTCTCTTGCTTCCTCATCCGTCAGGGGGGGATTGGAGGGAGATTTCCCCTCTGCCGGTATTTGCAGTTTTGGAAAACGGGAACTTCCTTGGTAGAAAGAAACGGGGGGGGGGTACCAAATCCTCTGACTCTTTGCTAAGCAGGAGGGGAGCAGGGAGGAGGAAGAGGAAGAGGGACGATGTCCTGGACGCTTGGTGAAGTGGGGGGGGGGAGGGAGGGAGGAGGCTCAACACATCGGGGGCGCTCGCTCGTCCACCTGTTTGCGCGACGCCAGCTGAGAGCTGCTGCGCCCGCGTCCCGCCTGCTCGAGGGCAGCGGAGGATGTTCGAGGGAGCGCGCTAGTGAGTGCGCGCGTGTGTTTGTGCGAACGGTCTGTAAACCCCCGAGGGAAGGGGCGAGGGGTGCGGAGGGGGCTGGCTGGATTGCGATGATGTGATCATGATAGGGGAAAGGGAAGGGGCGCTGTAGATTGGAGGGGGGGCTGAGGGAAGAAGAGGTCTCCTCTACGTCAGTCTAGTCTAGTCCGGGGTCTCCCTCCTCCTCCAGAGGGATAAGCGGCGGCGTCTCTTACTCCTCCTCCTCCTCCTCCTCCTTGTCCTGCTTCCCTCCTGTCTTCGCATCTCAGTGATGCCACCATGAAGGGCATCGGTAGAGGCGGAGGGTGCCCCCGGGAGGGTGCCACCCTGACGGGCTGATCGGGACAGGAGGTGGCCTCTCGCTCGCCCCGGGCTGCGACTGACTCGTCTTTCTCCTGCTTCTTCTCTCCCCCCACCCCGGCAGGCAGGCTCGCCGTCGAGAGAAGTCACCATTACTTCGCCCAGCAAGGAAGACCTGTTGGCGCTCGCTGCCCGGCTCTGGCAGAGGAGGAAGCGGCTGGTGGCCGCCGTGGGGATCGCCCTGGCCATGGGCCTCATCCTGCTCATCGCCGTCCCCATCCTGGTGCAGGCGCCGTCCAAGGGCCAGGCGCACTACGAAATGATGGGCACCTGCCGCATGATCTGCGACCCCTATAGCGCCAGTAGCGCCGCCGCCGGACCGTCCAGCCGCCCCGGAGGCACCACGGCCGCCCTCGAAGCCATACAAGAGCTGAGCGCCAACCCGCCGCCGCCACCGCCGCCCTTCATCCAGGGACCCAAGGGCGACCCCGGCCGTCCAGGCAAGCCGGGGCCGAGGGGACCCCCCGGGGAACCGGGTCCCCCGGGCCCTAGAGGACCCCCAGGCGAGAGGGGCGATTCGGGGAAGCCGGGACTACCGGGGCTGTCGGTGCCCGGCATCGGGGCCCCCGGAACTGCGACGACGGCTGGAGGTGTGGGCTCGGGCATGGGCGGCAGTAGCAGCAGCCCGGCGCCCGGAAGCGAGGTGACGGGAGCGCTGAGCGCTGCTTTCAGCGGCCCCAAGATCGCCTTCTACGTGGGCCTGAAGAGTCCCCACGAGGGCTACGAGGTGCTCAAGTTCGACGACGTGGTGACCAACCTGGGCAACCACTACGACCCCACCACGGGCAAGTTCACCTGCCAGGTGCGCGGCATCTACTTCTTCACCTACCACATCCTCATGCGCGGAGGCGACGGCACCAGCATGTGGGCGGACCTCTGCAAGAACGGGCAGGTGGGTGCTGGGCACGGGCCAGCGGGGAACAGCGGGTCGGGGGACCCTGTCTTCGCCTCTGTATGTGCGTGCTGAGGGGATGGGAATCCTTCCTCCGGGGACAGTCTCAGACGCCACCTAGTTAGCTTGGATTCATGGATGGGTGGGGTGGGGGATAGCTTCTCCGGAGGTGTCAGCTAAAGGGAACGCTGAACTTGGGGACAAGGGGATATTTGGGGCTAGTCCAGATGTGTAACGGCCCGGTTGGCTCTTGGACTGATGGCCGTAGCCTCACAGATCGAACGACGGGGCGAGCGAGAGAACTTTCCTATGATCCGATCTAAACTCAAAATACATCTCTCTCGCGCGGTCCAGTCAGTGTCGAGATCAAGCGATGTGTTAACAAGCCCTCCAGATATCCCAGCCGGAAAAGGGGCTCCCGATTTTAGTAAGGAAACTCCCCCCCCTCACTTCGACGAGGCTCCTAAATTAAAGGATTTGACAAAAGGAGTTTCAAGATCAAGGTATCTCGATGACTGTGCCGCTTGAAGTCAACTGCCGATTAGGGGACTATTCTGGTGGGTGGGTATTTCAATTATAAAATAATCTTATCGCACGCACCCAGAGTGCCCCAGTGGTGCAACTAAGTAATTTAAGACGGGTTGAAGTCTTTTTAGATGGTAATGTGTGTTGTTTTCACTTACGGTACCTCAAAATGTGGTAAGAAGTCAGTGCTGCTGCCTTTGGAGACCCTCTTACTCCTGCTGAGAGCAGCCCTGGTCCTCTACCCCAAAGTCCTGCCCTGATGGCACTGAGAATTCCCAAGAATTCACCAACTTCCTCCTTGAGACCAAGAGATTTTGACACCTGAGCAGGTGTCAATGACCTCAAGACATCTCTAAATGGAACCTCCCCCCCCCCCAGAGAACTTCCTGTCAAATCTTCACTAATGGGAAGCTCCACAAATGCACAGAAATATGTATTTGGGTATTTGCACAAGGGGAGGGCATTTGGCATAGACAAGTTGAGGGCAGAAGAATACTTAAGGGTCTTCTTTCCCACACCATCTTCACTCCAAATTATCTTCTTCAATGTCTTCCTGAGGGGAGAAAAGGAGATATGTGTGTTGGGTTTTGGTTACAGGCATTGTTATGCAATACAGTTAAACCTGCAGGGAGTCATCTAAGAGAAAGTTTGCATGAGATCTTTAGCACTCAGGCTTAATTGTGATGGGGACATGGACGACCATCTGTTCAAATGAGAGCTGAGTACAGGACTTCAACCCACATGGAGACTCTAGATCCCCTTCCTTGCCCTTCCTCCTGCTTAAGATTTCATCCTTGGAGATTGGCATACAGGCTTTCTACTCTCACCATCCTGAACTTCCAATCATCTGAGGGGTGCGTGTGTCTTGCATCATGCATGTCAGGGCCACCATCTGTGAAATCTTACTTCAAAGAGAGGCCTCACAGCCTGGGGACCTCCACCCAAAAGGAGATAGATAGGCTAACATGTGGAGATCAGACAGATTTGAATGGCCGCATGTGAAGTAGAGACATACCCCCTGATTGTATGTATGAATATGGGAGCTTCTCAGGCTGTTGTCTTTGCTGCATCATGGAAACTGTGGCATGTCCTCTCCTCCAGTTGCATGATCAAGGTTGCACAGCTAAGGGAGCATGACTTGTCACAGCAAGGAGAAACAGTTTTGGATCTTGTGGTAGTTATGCTCACCATGTTTCAGAGATCCAAGAGACTTCAAGCCAATCCATGCTTATTGATTCAGCATGTATGAAATGGTCAAGAGCAAGCATCTGGTGTCACCCCAAACATAATGGTATGCATTCAAAGTAGTGCTGAAGAGAACTTGCGAGGGAACTTTCTCCTCTCTCCTCTATTCTCCCGTAAATCTATTCTGGGCTTCCCCCTAACCCTGCAGAGAGTAGATTTGGGGACAGGGCAGGGCACTTGTGAGGGGAAGAGAGGGAGGAAGGTCATTTTATAGTAGCACTAATCCTAGTTGAATATCACCCAGTCCTTTTTCACGGAAGCAGTTCACACATTCAGCTCAGAGTCAGCAAGGGATGGAGCACGAGTTACACTTGCTGTGAGGAGGCTGCTGAAAGTGCCCCACCCTCAGCATGATGTGTAATCCCCATTCTGGCTGTGACATCTAGAGCAGGGATGGGGAACATGGACCCTCCTGATGCTCTTGAACTCCCGCACGCATCACTCACAGCCAGCATAGTTAATGGTCAGGGTGCCGAGAGTCGTAGTCCTGCAAGATCTGGAAGGAGACAGGTTTCCCATTCTTGATCTAGAAGTACCTACTCCATGGGTTGTCATCTCTATGCTGTGAGTCTCCATGCCTCTTCTCCTGGTTCCTGGCCACTAGTGATGGTGTGGAGACTCACAACACGGCGGTAGCAACCCATTTTATAAGTAGTTCTAAGTCATTACAGCCATGATGAGGACCACTCAGAATTTTGGAGAGCACCTCCATTTGGGGGTAGTTCTTGAAGTACATGGGATGAAGGCAAAGGGGGCACTTCCCCATTGCACGGTCCACTTACCTGTTTTCAGAAAAGCATGGGGGATGATTTGGCAAGAATGGGGAAGAGTTGGAATTAGTGAGGCTCATGGATTTCTAAACTGGGCTCTTAACTGGAGCGTTGGTAGAAAGTGTAACTTGCAATCCTACCCCATGCGGGGCATTAACCTGGCCTCTGGTTGATCATGTTGCTGCTGCTTACATGAAGGTAGAAAGGGAGGAGAGAGGTAGCAGATGGGTGGAGAGCTAACCAGGCACTTCTGCTGGTGTGTTTGCATTGTGCCTACTTCCCCCTCCCCTCTAATTCCTGGTAAGTGGCAGCAATGTGACTGACTGGAAGTCAGGTGAGCTCTGCTGCCTCACTTTGCTGCCTGCTGCTGCTTCTGCAGGCAAAGCAGATGCTCTGCTCCTGAGCTATGGCCCCCACCCACAGTTGCCACCACCACTGTTAGACAGTGGAGGCATGCTTAGGAGGAGAATTTCAGCTTCAAAATCCTCTCCTCTGCACTCAGAAAGAGATCCTAAGATTGTAAATTTGACCCTCCCAGGGTTGGAGGGGCAGGGAATGAGAGCTCAAGCTAGGACCTTCAGTCTAGGGGCCCAATTTATTTTTTAATGGAGGCCTGGTAGATCCTGTCAATCAAAGCTTGCTAAAGCTTTGCGCTGGACACACTGAGATCTCCAATCTGAATCCCTTGGCCTAGGACCCAGATTTTGAGATGGAGTTGAGGAGGCATTATCCATCTAGAAGTGAGGGGAACCCTTCAGCTAGGAATCTTACTCCAAGATCTGCCACAATTTGAAAGGGGGACAATCCCAGTATCACTATGCAGTTTCTTTTGTAATAAAAACAGACACCCATTACCTAGGATCTTCAGCAAGAAGCCTGGGGTCCCCCTGGAGGCAAAGTCAGCATCTTGACTCCCCAATGACTCATTTCTGTGGAGAATTCTGTGCTCTATGCTTTCCCCTTTGGCATCTTCTTCCAATCCATGCTCAGCCTGAAGAGCCTAAGTTCTGATATCTCTGGTGCTTCCTGGCTGTCTTTGCCACTTAATACTATGGAGGCTTCTATTCCTAGAAGCATCCTAGTTCTATGGCTCCTCTTCCTCTGTGGACAGGAAATGTTGGCCCATCTGCCAAAACTGAGCAAAAGAGAGGAGGATGTGCTTGCATGATCCAAGAACTACCACAAAAATGTTCACTCGTTACTTACACCTGGTGGGTGCAGCTAGGGTTGGACCTTGGGGTTGAAACCAAGGATCCCATAGTGCAAGGGACTTCCTAGTGACCACCCACAGAATGGCAGATGATGGATGAAGAGTCTAACATGCTCTGCATCAGGACTTGCATTGGCTTGGGCATGCCAGGACCCACTGGGCCAGACACTGTTCATCACAGCAACCTTTATTTGCTTTTAAGTTTCAAAAGCATTTTGTAGTCATTGGGTGGGTAGCTGGGCATATTCCCAAGGAAATGTGTTTGCTATCAAGGCTGCAGAAGTAAACCCCATGTTATTCCTGACGTCTTAAAGAGACGGTGTGAGACTATGAAAAGCAGGGTCTAAAATTGCCTGCACCACTGTTTACACTTGCAAGTCCTTTCTATATGTGGGGATAGAAAAGAAGTGGACATTCCTTCCTGATCAACGGTTTTGCAGGATGGCCCAACTCTGTGGTGGCCATCAGCCTCTGGCCTCAACTCACTTTTGATTTACACACTCCTTTTCTCCAGAACCATGGACAGCTCTCTTGAGCCCTTCAGGATCATTGAGCGACTACACGGCCATGCTAAAACCAATGTGGATTCCGTTCTCAGAATATTAACATTTCTCACTTGCTCCCAACTGCAGTTTCTTCTGTCCACGATCTCATGGATAGGAATTAGTAGGAAGGAAATCGGAAGACTTCATAGATGTGACCAACTCCTGTAGAGAGGCAGGCCTAGGGGAACATTGCCACCTCTGCATTCTTATGGGTGTAACATTTCTACCCAGGAATTCCTCGCGCCCATAATATCCCCTGCTGATTTCTTACTACATTTATACCCCATCTGTCTCCTGTTATGGAACTCAAAGCAGTGTACAAGTAGTTTCCAGATGGTCACCCTGACCAGACTCAGGCCTGGTTAGCTCCAGCCTCTTATGCCTCCAGACCACACCATAGAACCTTTCTGCATTAGACACTTTTCACTTAGTAGGAAATATGATATCTCATTTGGAAAGCAGCAGCTATTTGAGTAAGGCTAGTGCCCGCAGAAGGATGGGCATTCTAGGGTGGCAGCTTTGCTGAGTAGTCACTTGGGCAGGGAGATAAATTACACCAAGGAAAGAAAGTTTTCCTTTGTTGCCACAGAATGGACTGCACCCCTGAGCAAGTGTGAGGTGCAAAAAGGTGGGGAGAGGGATGAAACTTGCGGAAGTGAAACACAAGAGGAAGAGGAGCCTGTGAGGATTTAAAGAAAGGAGGGGAACACAAAGGAGAGGCCACGAAGAAAGGGAAATGGTCACTAATTCACATAGCGGTGGCAACGCAACATATCGATGTGCTCTGATACATGTTTGAGCATTTGTAAGCCTGGTTTATAACTATGGAAAAAGAGATCAATACAGTGACTTCACCTTATCAGCACTACATTAAAAGAAACCTTCCTGGGTTATTGCAAAAGAACTTTAAATATTCAGGCCAAGGAAGGAGAATGCCATTGAGCTGTCCTGGGACTTCACCACTGGTCCATTCATCTGTCAGAGGATTATATTGTATTGCATCTCTCTCTCTCTCTCTCTCTCTCTCTCTCTCTCTCTCTCTGTGTGTGTGTGTACATGTAAAGAAATGTGATGAGATGTATATTTTGAGATGGGGTAACCCAGTTGAATGGGCATGGTATTATTATTATTATTATTATTATTATTATTATTATCATCATCATCATCATCATCCCCTTGAGGCTCATTTTACAAAAGGGTGGGGGTATATATCTTCAAAACAAATAACACATAATGAATATTGTACGACTTTAAGTAGTAATGGCTGCGCCCGAGGAATCCTAGGCACTGTCATTTGTTAAGGGTCCTGAGAGTTGTTAGGAGACCCAACCCCTCTTTCCAGGGAACTCTGGGAATTGTGGCTTTGTGAGGGGGATAGAGGTCTCCTAACAACTTTCAACGTCCTTAACAAACTATGGAAAGCCATGACTGTTTAAAGTGATATGATTGGGTTTAAACTATATTGTGCAGTTGGGGCCTAAATTGAAATGACAGAAAGTGAGGAAAGCAAAAGTGTATAGAAGAGAAGGCAAAGGAGAGGGTGAAGAGGAGGAAACCATGAAAGGCTTTATGGATATGGGATGAGAGAGAGAGAGAGAGAGAGAGCGCACGCTCTACTGTGGCGACCACAGCATGGAGATGTTTGGCAGTGGAATAAAGTGCCCAAGGAACCTCCATCAATGGAAGTTTTAAGAGACAGGCTGAATGGCCATCTGTCTGTGAGGATTCAAGCGAAAAGAATATTTCTAGTCAAGGAGGTTAAACTATATGTCTTTTACTGTCACATTCAATGTTCTCATTGTATACAACAATGGAGGGAAAGGAAAAAGTAAGGGATACGGTTGGAAAGTACAGATAAGAGACAGTATAAGGGAAGAGAGGGTAGGAAAGATGATATCTTCACTGTGAAGGGCAAATGGGGAGGGTCAGAATAGGGTTCATATGAAGGGGTGGTAATAAGTAGGTGTGGCCCTTCTCCCCTGAGAAATTTCACTGGTCCTGGGCACTGCTGTGAATTTCCTTAAACCTGCTTTGATGTTTTACCTGAGGAGGTATTTCCAAATTTGCTTTGATGGGATGTATGCAGCTTTCAGTGTTATTGAAACTGTCTTATGGGCACCCCTTTGACATTCCCCTAGGAGCTTTGCCAATGGAGGACGGAATGCTCACATTTGCTTCAAATCCCACTTTTAGGAGTCATTTTTGTATGGCACATTGAAGAGAAGGTGAAGATTGTTGGAATTGTAGTAAGATAGCAGGAAGGGGTGCATTTGGCATGAAGGGGAGAGAAAATTATTTGAACTTATTTTGGCATCTGAGCCTACCTTTCCATAACGAATCATACACGAGGCATTTTGCAGATAGAAATATTGGTCCAGCTGTTGATCTTGAGCATCGGGAATGATGCTTGCATGAGAGGGGAAGGGAGTGTGTGAGGAGAGCGTGGGCGGGGGTGGGAGGTGGGTTGAGAAATGCATAGTAGAGAAGGCTTGAGGGCAGACCACGGAAGCTGCAAGGTGCTGAATCCATCTTCCCTTTTGGCATGATGTGCTTTGCAGGTGCGGGCGAGTGCCATTGCTCAGGATGCAGACCAGAATTACGACTACGCCAGCAACAGTGTGGTGCTGCACCTGGACTCTGGGGACGAGGTGTATGTCAAACTGGATGGAGGCAAAGCCCACGGAGGCAACAACAATAAGTACAGCACTTTCTCTGGCTTTCTTTTATACCCTGATTGACAAAGCCAAGTGTACCAAGGCGTGGTCCTTCGCCTCATTCCCCTGCCACGCCTTTCCTGGGGGTCTACTCTTCAGGTCACTTTAAGCTTCATTCTAAACAAACTCTTACGTTTCATTGATTGAAGTGTGGAAGGGAAGCAGATGGCTTTTCCCTTCCAGCCATTGATGTGTTCTATCTTTTTGTGTGTATCCTGTTGTTCAGATTACACTATGAGACGAGCAGGGCTGAAAGCAGTAACTGGTTGATTAGCACCATGAACCAATCCATTCATTTATCACATTTTCTTCTAATGTGGAGTTAAATCCTCACCGTCTCTGGTGAAAAAGGTGTTCCAGTACTGATGGAAACATTGTTGTGCAGTTATCTGCATAACATCCCAGGATTTTAAGAATTGCCTCTGTTGTTTAATTATGAGACTATGTAGCCTTCATTAAGCAGCCTTGCCTCAGAATCTGTGCTGAGATAGCACAGTACCTGATTTTTTTTGCCAATCTGTTACATAGAAATAAAACAAAATTGCACCACATGCAAGCCCGTATTGTTGAGCCACCAGTACGATCAATAAATTTCCAGCCCAGCTCTCCATGATCACAGGTGGCTTACAGTCTTGCTGTCGGAAAGCCTATTCCATTGCTGAAAATAAGTCAGGACTCAATCTCCAACTTCTGATGAACAGAGCGGGTGCCTTGCCATTGAGTTAGAGTCTCTCCGTTGATTCCAGAAGCAGTTAAAAACAAGGTGTCCATTGACCCAACAAACTTCTTTAATCAGTGGGTACTGCAGCCATTTGTGTTCTATCTAAAACCAACCAGGCCACTATGTGCATATGAAGGACCCAAGGCAGAAACCACTTATACACAAAGCAGAATGGATGGGCCTTAGCACTTTATTTCTCTTTATGTACAATCATTGCTTTTACTAAACGTCTGGAGAACAGGACAGAATTATTGTGACGCTGCATTGGCCGTTCGTTATGCTGCTTTGTATGTAGGGGATTCAGATATAACTGTTTTGATTTATACTCTATAAATATATATTTTATTTCTTTATTTCTTTCATCCACCCTTGTGCAATGCAATACTTGTGTGGGTGATGGTATTGAAAAATTTAATCTCCTGTCTTAAAAGCAAATGAATGAGCAAAAGAAAAAAAAAAGAAATGACACATTAAATTATCTTTTTTGACAATGGTTTTCTACTGTGTCTCTCTTCTAATGTTGCCTAAGGGAAGGGAGAACAGCTGGCAGAATGGGAGCAAGAATTAAAAAAAACAACAACTCTTTAGGGTGTGTGTGTTTGTCATTGAAATCCCTTGACCTATTGGTGTGGACAACCTCCCCTTTCTCTTTGTTGGCAGCACTGCCCAATCTGGATAATAATGAGCAGGCTCATGAAATTCATGAATATAAACCTGGAGTTTGCTTTCCTGGCTTCCTTGAATCAAAGCAAAATGAGGGACCCATTAGCACAGGGGAAGCTTTTTCGGATTCTGGGTAGCTAGTGGTGGCCAGGGCTCAAGGCCCAAGTGGGTGAAGCAACTAATATGAATTTACCTTTGTACAAGCAGGCTAGTTTCTACATTCTCCCAGGCTATCCTCCCTATCCTCCATCCAGGCAAGCAAGGGGATATGGTCAGAGTTCAAGACGCCTTCCATTTAGGCAAAACCACTTGGAGGGTGAAGTAGGACCAGTAAGGGTCATGGTTTGCAGAGCGGGCAGGTGGCCAGGAGTGGAGTGTGGCCTAGGCAGAGTCCTGATAGCTAGACAGAACCCACACTTACATTAAGGAATATGGATTATGATGGCCTGGATGCCCTCTGTCCATCCTTCTAGTCTGGAGTACACAATCACAATAATAATATTTGGAAGGGGAAAGGTCCTCCCCCCATTTTAGATAGAGAACCAAACATTAAGCCTGCAATCCTGCACAGACTTTGTTGTTGTTTAGTCGTTTAGTCGTGTCCAACTCTTCATGACCTACTAGCAAGTAATGCTCATTCATGTCAATGGCACATACTCCTGAGTAGATGCATATACAATTGTGCTTTGTGAACATCTGTTATGTTGCTGTACACATTGGAAAATGAGGCATATTCATTGGCATAAAAATGAAACAAAGGGCCACAATCTTCCAGCATGATCTCCTGTCAGCATTTATTACTGGATTCTAGTTTTCAGCTGATGTTGTTTTGCCCAAAACGAAGCAGTGATAACTAGCCTATTCAACAAATATAAGTTTTGATGTGGAACTTATTGCTACTTAATTACATATTATTTTCTTTTTAAAAGTCGGGCGTATAAACCTCTTGCATGCAGTTTTGTTCTTGCAGGGTAGTGTGGAGAATGGAGCCGAGGCATCTGTTCATGTACACATTCAAAGGAAGTGGGAAAAGAAATGAAATAGAAGCTGACATTGGGTGACAGGCTTCATTGAAAGAGGGATGTGTGAAGAAAGAGTCCAGAACCAAAAAACAGAGGGGCGGGGGAATCTCTCATCACAAACAGGTGCTAGGAAATCTATCTATCTATCATCTATCTATATCATCTATCATCTATCTACAGTATCTCTAATTTCCCTTCCTCCAAACACAGTTCTTGGGAGAACCCTATTCCCTTCACAGAACTACAGTTCCCAGAGTTCCCTGGGAAGAGGGTTAATTGTTCAAGTACAATGGAAGTTGTAGCTCTGTGATGAGAATTGGGGTCTCCTAATATCTCTTAACATCCTTGACAAACTCCAGTTCCCAGGATTCTTTGGAGGAAGCTGTGACTGTTTAACAAGGTGTGGTGCTGCTTTAAATGTATTCTGTAGATGGGGCTAACACGGCACTTCCATTGCTTTTGTGTCCCATAATGCCCCTGTGAAAACTGAAAAGGTCTGGCTTAATGATGTCTGCAGGAATGGCCTCCATTATCATCTGGAGACAAGGGCTTAGTGCCATGATACTCAGAAACATCCATTTCCTCCCATATAAAAAGTTATTTTCCACAGAAAGAGGTATATAATTTGAAAGATCATAAGTTGCACATTAGTTGGTCCTAAGAAATGTATGACTTTTCTTGTGAATTTTGTTCTAATATATGTTTTTGCAAAAGAGAATGGGGTGGGAATAAAGCCTTAGCCTGCCCTGATTTGCTATCCAGGCTTGGGACCTCTTGGATAAGCCCTTTAAAAAATATGTCAAGTGACAATAATGCTCCCTGTTTCCCTTGCATCAATGCCCCATCATTTTGTGGATTTTCCCCTTGTGGAATCTTTACTATTTCTGGAGTGTGCATTTGGATTTATGTTTGAAAACAGCCAGCACAATCCTTTGCACTGAGGCTATTCCCACACATATCTATTAACCGGGGACAGAATATCATACTTCTGGAACCCAGCCGAGGATTGGATTAATATTGCCCTAAGAAATGTTTTTAATGCATGGAAAGGATGCCTCAAAAGCATGCTTTTGTCACTAGCAATTATCTAGGGTTTTGGTTGTTTTTTTTGTAACATCCTGGCAGAAAATGATAACACAACAATAGTAAATTGCTTTGCTATAAGGAGCCAGCCACCAAGATATTACAGCCAGTGCCGCTATTCTATAGCAGGGTGCAAAAGTGGTGTGTTATCTCCCCCCCCCTCCCCTGGGCCAGGTTTGACAGGTGAGTGGGACATCACAATGGATCGGACATCACAATGATGTCAGGTGGCCCCCCCCTTTTTTTGCTGGCAAGATTTGAAATTAAGCCACGAGGACAAAGGCACAGACCACCAAGCACTGATGATCAGCTGATGGTTCAGTCTTGAGAAGCCCCTTGCACTGGGCTCTGCAAAGCCCAACAGTTGCAACACTCCACAGTCAGCTTAGGTTTTGCAAAGGCCTGTGCTCACTGGCAGTGCCTCCAAACCCCTTTTGGCCGAGCCGGTACTTTACCATACTACGCAAGGCAAGTGGGCATCAGTAGACCAAAATGGCACTACGGGCCAAACAGGGAGGCCTGGTAGGCTTAATTCTGCCCATGTGCTGGAGGTCCACATGAGTACCCAGTGCGAGCTTTATTACATCTGTTGCTGCAGCTAATAGCACTGCTGTTCCAATGCTTACCTGCCCTCCCTCCTATGTTCATTAATACTGTCCAGAACATGTCAGCGGAGGGAGATGAGTCAGAAATGGGGAGGGGAGCTTAACCCTGACAAAAGCCCTCTAGTGCCTTGTGCTAAGGGCAATGTGAGTCAGTTCAGAGCCATTTTGCCATTTTATTTTGCTGCATGGGGCATTTAAGGCCAATCAAGTAGTGCAGGGCAGCTTTTCCGAGTCACTAAGTGAGGGTGCTACATCTAGTTATTATGCGCAAACTACAGTTTGTACTGTGGCCATTAAAGCAGCTTCATTGTATCAGACGGCTCAGTTGAAGCTCCTGTTTGCTGTTCTGAAGCTTTAAAATTCAACATTCCAGAACATTAAAAATGGAAGCATGAGACCGTTACCTTTGTCCTGATTCCGATGTGGGAAAGCACATAAACATTGGCAATTTGTAACTTCAGATGCGGATGCTACATAACAAAGTTCGAACAGCTGTGAAAACCATCCGGCCTGAATTCTGTTGAATGGAATTCCGAATCCATGTCAGCCTTAGCGCCACTCAGCAATGAGTTCTTTCACCCAAACATATCCTGATATGGGAAAGAAGTCTGAATTCCCAGCTATCACTTACCGTATTTTTCGCTCTATAACACGCACCAGACCATAACACGCACGTAGTTTTTAGAGGAGGAAAACAAGAAAAAAAATATTCTAAATGAAACAGTGGGTGTATGATTTTTGTGGTTCATGCTGTGGCCACAGACATGTGATCTGACAGTGAGTTTGGAGTAGCCCAATGCAAAAATCCTGAGGATCCATGTGGATCCATGCTTTGTAACCACGTTTTTGCACCATTGCAGCCCCAGGCAACCGTGGGTGCGTGATTTTTTTGGTACAGACTGTAGCCATGGACATGTAATGTGATCTGATGGTGAATTTGGGGTGACCCAATGCAAAAATCCTGAGGATCCATGTGGATCCGTGCTTTGTCACCACGTTTTAAATGGGGAGGGAAGGAAAGCAAAAGCCCCCCCCCAAGCCAGACAGGATATACGAAGTATGATTTCTTTTTTATTTACGGTATTTCTTTTTTGGCCACCTCTGTCACTGCAACCTTTGCTCTGTGCTTGCACACTTTTGGGCAATAGGGCATGTAACACACTTTTTTTCATCTGCCAAGATGTAGAAAATCAATTTTAATGTCCCTATATAAAATGCCTAGTGAAGCAGAAGGGTATTACAGCAGCCACTGTATTAAGGCTAAACGTTTGAAGAACAGCTCTCTATGGGGGGGGGGGAGGGGGAGACTAAATTCCATTTTCAATCAATTGTTATTGTGGCAGCAATTATCAGTGTATAGCGCACAATGAGGAAAAGAACTTTAAAAAATATATAAAAAAAACATTCTCACGTTATACTTCTTCAAAGAAGAGTATTAGGCTTTTAATGAAGGGGAGAGGAGAGATGCTGTAATCCTCCTGGCTCAGGAGATTCTGATTTACCAGCCGCGTGTAGAAAGTATAGATTAAGATATTTGATATACAGCATATAAATCCAGAGATTTCCATGTCTCACTCTGCAATCCAGCCTGCTGTTACTTACGAGCAGGGAAGCAGGGTTTCTCTTCCAAACAAGCATACTGTCTCCCTCCAGCAGTACATTGCTTGGAGAAGCTGTAATTTGGAGGGGGCCTGGGGGCAGGGCTCTCTGCTTTTGGAAAAGAAATGAGAAACCTACCATTGTAAAGCAAAAGTCCCCCCCCCCCCCACACACAAGCCAGCCCTCTCTCTCTCTTTCCCACCTGCATGCTTTTGCTTTTCGGCTGCCTGCGAGTCCCTAGAGCACGGAGAGGAGGAAGTGGTGGGCTGGAGCCTGCACGCAGTGTGACTAGGAAAGAATTAGAAGGAAGGACTGGATCCTTTCCTTAACCCTCTGCTTGCCAGGAGGGCAGGGGATTCCCTGCTCTTTGTTGAGTTTGAGCAAACGCAGCAACAGAAGCAGGTGGGCAGTAAGACCCTGAGGCAGACTGCAGGAAAGCTTCCGCCTTCCCTCTTCCCTCCGCCCGCCCGCCCGATCTTATTTTTGCTTGATTTTTGCCTATTTTGCCCCTGCGCTCCGGCAAGTCAGCTCCAGGGACCACACATTTGCTCAATAACACGCACAGACATTTCACCTTACTTTTTAGGAGAAAAAATCTGCGTGTTATAGAGCGAAATTTATGGTATATGTCTGAGTAAAAATAAATAAATCATTGCGTGAGGATGATGCATTCCATTAACAGCATTTCCCTCCTTCAGGTTGTGAATCTCTTCCACACTTTAGCGATTGGAGTAAATTATGGGGCTTGGTTCCCCACAAAAGTCTTGCACTGTTGAGTCCCACTAGCTATGCAGTACCTGAAGAACTTTTTATTTTTTGCTTTGATCCCATTTTGCCAGGGCTTCTTCCTTCTTCCACTCATGATCAATGCCAGTTGACTAGGATGGGGCAAATGGATAACTCATTGGTGGCCACTGCTGGCTCCAGGTTTTTCTTGGGTGGGGGGCTGTTGAGCAGAATGCCCACAGTGGGCCTCCACTTCCTTCCTGCTCTTGCCACTGTTGCTGCATCCCCCTGGCCAAACTGTATGGCTCTTGGAGAGTGAGAGACCTGAGCAAAGGCAAAATTCTAGAATTGTAGAGTTGGAAGGGAATCTGAGAGCCATCAAGTCCAATGCCCTGCAATGCAGGGATCTTTTGGCTAAAGCAGGGCTTGAATCCATGACCCTGAGATTAAAAGCCTCATGCCTTACCAGCTGTTCTTTCTTCTGCCTCTGCTTGCTCCTGTTCTGCTTGTTCCTGTCACTTGCTACAGAAAGAGAAAGAAGCCACAGGACAGGGCCAGGAGGCTCTTGGAGTTGTGAGTAGGCCCTCTTCTGTAGTGTGAGCCTCAACAAGTGCCCAGTGATGTTGATACCTGGTGCCAGGCCTGTAGCTGACTGAAAGGGCAAACATGTTATTTGCCAGAATACGGATCAAGACCTGGACTCAAGGTGCCTAGCAAGGAATCAAGCTATGCTTTTAATGAGAGGCTGGAGAGCTGTAGCTCGGGAAAGATGCCCAACAGTGTGATCACATGGAAGAGAGACCCAGACTGTGGAACAGGGAGCCAGTCAGTATGTACACACATAAGGTTTTGAAAGATCCTTACACAAGATTCTTCCATAGGGATGGAGGGAAGATATTCTCCTGCCATTGGTTGCATACGTCCACACCATGTGTGTATATTCCTTTATTAGAGCAGAGAAGTGCAGGTGGTTTAAAGGACAGATTGCTGCTTGTACAGTGTACATATGCTTCCCCCTCTATTAAACAGGTATCACAGGTTTTTGTATTGTTTCCAAACCCACAAGACCTGTTTGGTTAGAGAGGAGACAATGAAACAAAATAAATATGTTTGTACACCCTGCCAAAAAGCCCCACAAACAAACAAACAAACAAACAAACAAAAAAAACACCCCCCCAAACCCGGTCCCAGACCATCTTCAACTCTCTTAGAAGTGTGAAAAATGGGAAAACACCTTGAACAGACTGACCAGGATATATTTTGATTTACCACTCAAGTGGAATGTGTAGAGAAATGCTCAGCAACACAAGACATTGCCGGGTTCATTCAAGTTTTTGTTTCGTCCCCGCAGCAATCTTCCTAGGCTGGCCATTTCCACAAATGGGAAACTGATGCTGCGAGCAATTTGTTCAAGGATGCTCAGTGAGTTTTTCCACTGCTGAGCAGAAAATTGAATTCAGAACTCCTGTGTAGAAAAAAACCCCCTAACATGCCATTTGGAGGGCTGCAATGCATTTGGGGTCAAGCACACATGGCAAAAACACGTAGAGAATATGGAACCAGTTATATTTCCTTGCAGAGTCTGCCCCCAGCTATCCAGAGAGTTGCACATGGGTATTTACTTGGTCAAGTTCGCAAACTTTACAAATTTCCTTATGCATGTGGGGCTTTTCTACTGCTCCAAGAGTCGCACACTTGAATCCCAAATACTTGGGTATTGTACCATCAAATCCACTACTAAGTGAGAGAAGAATTGGTTTCTGATCCCCACCGGGCTTGACTGCTCTGTCTAATGGAATTGTGTTGTTGATAGATTTTTCTTTTCCTAGGAGAGTTTGGGGGTTGTTTAAATTGCTTGGCTTTGGCCCTCACAATTGATGTGACTTCCTTATGGACCTGGTATGCAAATGGGGAATTCTCTCTCTCCCTCTGTGTGTCTCTGTCACACACACACACACACACACACACACACACACACACACACACACACACTGCACTCCACTCCACAGATCTCTTCCTCCAAGGGAAAATGGGTATGTTCCTGACCACCCACAGAATGTGCCGAGGCCACGCTTAGCAATCTCAGGTATCCCCAGAATGTGGTTGGAAATCAAGGTTTGAGAGACCCCAAATGATGCATAATTGCCATGGATGCGCAATCCCCACCAGGTTTCTAATCCTTTCTGACTTATTCCTCTCCTCCTTGTGACAAGATGGAGCTTAGGCACAAAGCCCTCAGTTTAAATTTCAAAAAATTAAAATTGACATGCGGCAGCATTACCGGGGAGCCGGGAGGAATTCTAAGGAGGCGCTTTGCGCCTTGCTTTATCCTTTTGCATTAAGGAGCAATTTGTACTTCTAACAAAAGACCCAACCATTCCCCCTTGGCAAAAGGGCAATGAAGATACCTTGCAAGGGAATTGCTGTTCACAATACTTAAACAAATTTGAATCTTAGATTCTCAAATCTGTATTCCCCTGTGGAGCCTGTGCCTTGCAATTCAAATGCATGGCTGGCGGTGAGTGCCTGCCAAGGTGTCAGCGGTTAAGCAGATGATGGATTGATGAGGCAATGGGAAGACACAGGCTTGCGATGGCACTCTGCCCTGACAGTGATCTATGTATCTGCACATTATCAATGTCAGAAGGAGGCTTGAACCACCTTCGCCAGACGTCTCATTTTCAGCTTATCGCCCATGTACTAATTATCAGGCTGGCTTACACCCCAGGAAAGAAGCAAAAATGCTTATTGCCACTCCAGCAACAGTTTACACAATCGATCCTTTGGTTCCTTGTTGCTTTCCTCCTTTGTCTGCAGGAGCCCTTTGCAATCACATCAGGAACAAGGAGGTAGGTGGCTCTTTCTCGACACCTGCAAAAGTGGCAATTGCAGGCAAGACCTATATTTTGTATTTGCTCTCCCTTTAGGGATTCTTCACTCAAAATAGGTGGTGCAAACAGATGGTGGAGACAACTGGGGGACTGGGAGACAACTGGGGGACAACAAGAGGGGTGAATTATGTAGCACTCAGAGGATTTCCCCTTTTCCATGCCTGTGTCTATTCAGAAATCAGTGCCCAAACCTGATCCTTTGAAAGATATTGCTTGCTCATTTCCAAATTGAAACCATGATAGCTGAGTCTCAGGTCTCAAAATTCTGCTCAGATGTGAAGAACACGACATACAATCCACGTAACTTGTGCTGAGTGCTTGGGATAAAGGCACTTACTCAACAATATTGAAACATGTCATAATGGTGGCTAGTGTTTTTGGTGTGGATTTGCTTTTTTTGCATAGAAAGCTAAAGGTCCTGCTTGTGGATGGAGAGAACAGAAACCACAAGCCCTGCAGACAATATTTCTCAGACAGCTAATTCGAATTCTGCCTGAAAATGGAAGCATTGCCCAGTCCAGATATTTCCTGCTTACAATTCTGTGTTGTAAAATAGATCAATGAGATCTAATCCTGAATGATGAAAAGGCCAATGTTTGGGGTGAAACTTCCAGAGTGTGTTAGGGCCCCACTGGAGGTCATTTTTATTGCTCGTTCATGATGATTTGGGTTCATGAATATGGTTCTGCGTGATCTCGCTTTCAATACCCTTTGTGCCAGCAAAAGTTTTGCGGTTCATATACTGCTGAAATCTGTAATTGCTCAAGCTTTTTTGTTTGTTTGTCCCCGTTTTGTTGTGCTACAGAGCAAGGGTGACCCTCCAGGTGTCAATAGTGCAGTAACAATGAGGAAGCACCACAGAACATCTAATAATGTGAAATGATGTGTGGATGGTCTGGTATGAATCCCTCACTAATGCACTATTATTGCATGAATGACGTGTTGCAGAAGGCACCCTCAAAACAACAACAACATCCCAGTCCAGAGGGGCCCATAGCCTGTTGGGCAGCAAAAAGAATGGAAAATCTGGTGGCACTCTGTGACGTTTGACGGCTTTATTATGGCAGAAGCTCAAGTCCACTTCATCAGAGGCAAGAAGATCATCACTCATGCATCTGATGAAGTGGACTCTAGTCCATGAAAATTCATGTCACAATAAAGCTGTTAGTCTTCCAAATGCCACAGATCTCTTTATTATTTTGAGTGCAGCTCAGAGGAGGACATGCTTCATAAACCCCATTGAAATGGATGGGTCAAACTCATACAGGGACTGCAGACTTTCATATGTGGGCATCTTCTAATGATTGCCCTCCATACGCCATTCACTGATGAGACACCAGTTTTTCTGCCAGCTAGAGAAGTATTGCCAAATTGTGGGATTACATTTTGAGTTCATGGGCATGGAAATATTGTAATCATACCACATTCTGGGACAGGTTCCATTTCGTTCTGATCAGTATGCCACATTCCTTCCTTTCTTGCAGTCATGTAGGTACAGGGGGCATATTCTCCAACATTTGGCAGTCAGTGTTACTTTTTTTTTTATAAAAAAAATCTGCTTTCTAGCTTCAGGTTAAGCAAACAAAGGGTTCACAGTACGCGAGCAAAAAAAAAAAGGCAAAGAAGCAAAGTCACTTCCACAGTGCTGTTGGAATAGGCCCCAAGGAATTTCTGAAATAGTAACTTCAAAAGGTAAGTTCTGCCCAGGAAGTGCATTCTTGCATTTAGATTACTTAGATTTGTGCTTTTTTTTTTTTAATCATCACAAAATTTCTCACTCTGCAAAGAGTAACATTTTGGAACTTGAAAATTCTTTCCACACTTGTGACACTGTGTGACCCTGTTCTATTATATACCAGCATGAGTTTGACCAAACTGCGGGAGGCAGTGGAAGACAGAAGTGCCTGGCGTGCTCTGGTCCATGGGGTGATGAAGAGTCGGACACGACTAAACGACTAAACAACAACATATATATATATATGTATATGTAAAGGGACCCCTGACCATTAGGTCCAGTCGTGGCCGACTTTGGGGTTGTGGCGCTCATCTCGCTTTATTGGCCAGGGGAGCCGGCGTACAGCTTCTGGGTCATGTGGCCAGCATGACGCATGACTAAGCCGCTTCTGGCAAACCAGAGCAGCGCACGGAAACACTGTTTACCTTCCCACCAGAGCAGTACCTATTTATCTACTTGCACTTTGACGTGCTTTTGAACTGCTAGGTTGGCAGGAGCAGGGACCGAGCAACGGGAGCTCACCCCGTCGCGGGGATTCGAACTGCCAACCTTCTGTTCTGCAAGTCCTAGGCTCTGTGGTTTAACCCACAGTGCCACCCACGTCCCTATTCATTCATTCATATATATATATATATATGTGTGTGTGTGTGTGTGTGTGTGTGCGGGCGTAAGAAAAAGGAAAACATTTCACAAATCATTCAACAACAGTTCTAACATTTTAAAACCTCAACTCCCCCCCCCCCTGCGGTTTAAAAAAATTATTTTCATCTTTTCCTGCATTTCCTATTTATCTTAATTTATTCTTTTATTCCTCTGTTGTTATATATGTTTCGGAAACCGCAAGTTTTTGCAACAGTCCTGTTAATGTCTTAATCTGTTTGCGATTTGTTTGTAAATATTGAAAAAACCATTTCCATCCCTTAATAAAAAGTTTGTTGTCTTCTGGTAAGTTTCGCCATTTCTGCATATTCCATTAATTTCTGTATCCAGTCTTCTCTCGCCGGAACTTCTTTTTCTCTCCATTTTTGGGCAAATATCATTCTTGCATCGTGTGATCCTGTTCTGCAGTATTGTGCTGACTAAATACACTTTGCAGGTAAGTGCTGGTGTTGAGTTCAGAATGAGTGCCTCCCTCAAGCCTGCATCTATTTTCTTTTACTTATATATTAAATACACTTATACACCACTTAATTATTCACACTTCCAGGCAGTGTGCACATAGGCCAGAGACAGTCACATGTAGCAGGTCTATGATGTGCAGCTAATAAAATGCATAAGACAATGCACAGTGTGGTCTCAGACAGTCCATATAATATGCATTCTAATTTGCACTGAGAATACGCACTGAGAATATGGGGTACTTTTCATGAACTTTTGCAGCAGTGGAGAGCCCCACTTTACAAAATTGTCCTTAGAGTGTTCATCTTGTGCTAGCACCCACAACACTTTTATCAATATATGAGTATTCGCACCTCGTTCCCTCCCCGCAAAAAGCAGTGCATAGAGTTATCGTAGGGTTGGGGACATACTGAGAAAACATGTCTCTGTTTAACTACTACAATTGGAGACTATGAAATGGACCAGGACACAACCCTCGAGGGGGTGATCCATGTACAACCACTGCCCCCATGCACTCACCCCCATCTCAATATTGGTCATTTTGCTTGCTGTGAAAGGTGCCTGTATTTTAACCACCACATTCTAGGCATCAAAACTGTTTTCTCCCTGCTGGTGTGGGCTCTTCTCTGTAGCTTCTTCCTCTTATTGGTTAATTGAGCCCTAATCCCACATGTGCTTCCTTTGAGATATCTGGCACATCTACTTTGTTGAGAAAGAGAAAAGATGTGTGCTGAGAGAGACAGTCCTATTTTTCTCTTTTAGCCTCTAGAGAAACCCACTGTGGTCTTTATGCTTAATAGTTTTACACATGTGCATTGATCCAATCTCTGCTCAAATGTTGAAGTTATTTTTGAATCTTGCTTTGGACACTTTTCTTGGCAATTTCGTGCCTGTTTATCTCTCCCTACCCCCTTCCCTTTACATTGGTGGGCTCCTGGGATGGGTTTAATCTGTGATGTGAACTATAATGAAGAACAACTGAAAGATTTTTGTTTCCGATGAGGTGTTGCTGTAGAATTCCCTCTGCCTCCTGTTTGCCTCACAGAATACTTAGATTAAAACACTTTCTTGGCCACTATTGATGTCTTCAGAGCAAACAGAAAACAGCGTGCAGACGTATTTTATCACCAGCTGAGCCCAGTTTTAGCAATTTTTGTTGTAGCAACAAAAAAGAATTGCTTATTGTTAGAACTTCTATTAGTTGCCCTGCCATTTGTCAAGGTGAGGCGGCTTTCTTAGTTCAAGAATTGGATGCGGGAGGGCGGAGAGGGAAATAGCCTTGCTGGCATCTTTGGAATCACAAGCCTTTGTTTTCATATCTGTAAAATGGGATTCTGTAGAAATGTCACATGCTCAGTCCCTCAGAAAAGGGAAGAGGTTGAAAATTAACCTCTATGGGAAGTTCTTTAGATCAGGGGTTTCTAAACAGTTGTTCATGAGCTACATCCAGGTGGTCCCCTGTGAGCCTGTGTATTTCTGGTTGAAACTGGGAGAGGGCAGATCCATCGCATTAAATATGCATATTGATTTTTAATAGCTTATTTTATTTCTCATATTGTATTTTGTTGTGTTACAACTTGGATTCTACGAGCCTAGGACTTGCTGATCAGAAGGTCGGCGGTTCGAATCCCCACGACGGGGTGAGCTCCCGTTGCTTGGTCCCTGCTCCTGCCAACCTAGCAGTTCGAAAGCACATCAAAGTGCAAGTAGATAAATAGGTATCGCTCTGGCGGGAAGGTAAATGATGTTTCCGTGCTTCTCTGGTTCGCCAGAAGTGGCTTAGTCATGCTGGCCACATGATCTGGAAGCTGTACGCCAGCTCCCTCGCCAATAAAGTGAGATGAGCGCCGCAACCCCAGAGTCGGTCACGACTGAACCTAATGGTCAGGGGTCCCTTTACCTTTACCTTTACCTTTACCCAAAATCACAATATATAAGTAATAAAAGAAGCAACAAAAGACAATAAAAAATAAAGCTAAAATGCAGCATCTAGCACATTACGATTGCTGCAGAGCAGGCAGAAAAATCATTAAGTGCTCTGACAAGACCTTCAGCAATTTTCAAGTGGTCCATGTGGAGGAAAAGTAGGAAACCACTGTTTAAGAGATACCAGCACCTCCTCCATAGCCCAAGGAAGTCTACCCTCTCTCAGGGAGGGACTGGCAATCTAGTCAAAAGCCTACTGAAGTGTAGGTGGGTTCCCACGAGGCAAGACACAGTGATAACAGCAAGAACCTTTATTGAACTACATAAGTGGGAATCAGGGGCAAAGCAACTGCTTATATATATTCCTGAAAGCTTGGGCCACTGCCACTTCCAACGTGATTGGCTGTCTAAACTTCCAAGCTGCGAATCATGACTCAGAGTTCAAGGGCCAACGGCAGAGGTCCAAATCCTGAAATGTTCCGTGATTGGATATCATGTATCGAATCAGAACACAGGAGCTCAGAATCCTTAGTCCAGACTCAAGCTCAGGCAAACACAGACCACTGAATACATAACTCCTACAAAGCTCCATTGGGCTGGACCAGTCATGATGGCTGAGGTTCCCAGTAGAGAACCCTCAGTGAGTCACCAGATGCTACAATGTGATTTCTTTGGTACACTATGCTCTGTTGACATTCCCCCGGCTGGCCCCAGTTGAAAAGTTCTGCTTTATACTGTATGGTACATGCATGTTACTGTGGAAAGGTACTTACACGGGACAAAGCCTGGCAACAATTGACCATGGGTGCTATTAATGCTTTATAGAATGCAGCTCCCCAATGGACAAAGAGTCCCCCCTCCCACCGCATAGGGGTCCACTCTACTGTGATGCTGCCGAGCTCTTGGAAATGTGCGCATCAAACAGGAGATTAGCAGACAACTCATTAGACAGACTGTGTGAGGCCGACTCAGCTTGTGTGTGAACATTAGAAGAGTGTTAGTGCTCTTTCAAGTCGAGAGATTGCTGTGCCCCTTTTCGTGTGCAATTAATATGCAAAAACCCCATTGATTCCAAAGCCACCGTAACCGACAAAGCAGAGCATTCTTATTGCATATTGACAACACACACTGTTATGTCTCCCCCAAGATGCTGCTGTGCATAGTAAAAATGCCACACTAATCCCAGTTAAACCTTCTGAGGTTGAGAGAGTCACATTGCTACATTACTTTTCTAATAATAGTAATAAGAGAAAACTCTTTATTCTCAGGCAACAACTACAAACCAGTAGAATCTTGTACCTATAGAACCTATATACAGTGTTCCTGGTGGCGCCGGCAATGGATTGATTTGCATTTTGATCCTGAATGGTTTGCTTCTGAAAGTAATGAAATGCAAATTTCCCAAAGCATGCAAACACCTGTATCTATATCTATATATTTGTAAACAATTTGCACATCCAATATTCAGCTTTTTATAGTACATTAGCTCCAGTGTCTCTTCAAGTACATGAGAACACAAAACAAACATGCTGCCTTGGGCCAATGGCTCATCTAGTCCAGCATCCTTATCTCACAATGGCTGAACAGATGACTGCAGGAAGCCTGCGAAGCTGGACATGAGCACAAGAGCACTCTGCACACTGATGATTCCCAGCAACTGGTCTTCAGAGGCATAATGCTTCTGACAGCAGAGGTGGAGCATAGCCATCATGGCTAATAGGCCTTTGATTGCCTTGTCCTTTGTGAATTTATCTAATCCTCTTTCAAAGTCAAGTTCCTTGCCGTCACTGCCTCCTGTGGGAATGAGTCCCACAGTTTAACTATGTGATGAAGAAGTACGTTCTTTTATCTGCCCTGAATTTTCCAACTTTCAGCTTTATTGAGTGTCCATGAGTTCTAACGTTAGGAAAGAGAAAGCTAAACTTTTCTTTAGTTAGCTAGCAGCCTGTTCACCAAATGTTTAGCACAGACCCTCCAAGTGTCCCTATTTTCTAGGGACGCCCCTGATTTAGAGAAGCCGTCCCGGTTTCTGATTTGATCCTGAAATGTCCCACTTTTCTTTAGGATGTCCCTATTTTCATTGGAGAAATGTTGGAGGGTATGGAGTTATTCCACTCCCAAGATGTCCAAAGGCAATCCTGTATGGGGAAGTTTTTTTTAAAAAAAATGTTTAATCTTTTATATATGTTGGAAGCTGCCCAGAGTGGCTGGGGCAACCCAGTAAGATGTGTGGGGTATAAATAGTAAAATTATCATTATGGAATGGGATGTTCCTATTTTCATCGGAGAAATGTTGGAAGGTATGCTAGCACTTAAATACATTGGGCCTGGTTAGCACATGGCTCTCTTGAACATGATGAGGTTCCCATTAATGTCAATGAAAGCACACAGGAATGGACTCTTTCCATGGAAATGAAGAATGTTTCACATGTGGGGAAAGCAGGAGTCCTACTGGCCAGAACACACCAATGGATTGGGTCATTTATCCAACAAGAGCAACAGACTGCTTTAAATTAAGACTTGAGTAGAATTGACCACATATATACAGAAGCTGGACCAAAGCAAAGGCTTACACAATTGCATGTGAAAGAAAATCATGGTCATGTTTGGGAATGTCATGCTGGCCTAGGAAACTTATGTGATGTGCCTGATCAGAAGGGAACAACAGAAGCATTTTGCTTACCCTTTCTTATAGCCATAGTTTGCAGAGGCCAGGAAAGGGAGGCTGTTCTTGGGGTGCTGAAACAAAATACATGAGTCACTTGGAAAGAAGGAGAAGGGGGATATTCAGTAGAGCACAAGAGCACTCTGCACACTGATGATTCCCAGCAACTGGTCTTCAGAGGCATAATGAAACTTCCAGTAAACACCAGAGGTCTAAACCAGATACTGGAGGCAAAGGACAATAAGTCATTCTCCATTTCACATACAGGCTAGTTTAGGGGCTGCAGGGCTGGTCATGTGGCACACGCAACACTGTCCTCCAGCAGTGGCGTAGCGTGGGGGGTGCAGGGGGGGCCGGCCGCACCGGGCGCAACATCTGGGGGTTAGGGTTAGAGGGCGCAAATCCACGGGTTAGGGGGCGCAAAATACTTGCCTTGCCCCGGGTGCTGACAACCCACGCTACGCCACTGTCCTCCAGAACCTCGCCGCTGGTCCCTGAACCCCCATCATCTGCTGCCTGAGTCAACCACCACCCTCTGCCTAATATTAGGGCCGGTGCTGATAGGATTTTTTGCATTTTAAAAATGTCAATAGCAACTTGCTCTCTGTTTGTGAATTTGGATCAGGGCAATGGTGTTGGGGTGGGGAGGAGGTTAGTGATCCCCTCTGCCATTTTCCAAAATGAAATCACCCTTGAAGCTGCTCTTTGCCCTGGCATGGCAGGTATCACGCAGCTATTAATACTTTGTGCAGTCCTGGGAAAATTAGTATCTCTGAACCTCTGAACCAATATTGAAAATCGGGTGGGGAGAGACTGAAAAGCACTGTGCAAAATGGCTCAGGAAAACAACCAGATACTTTTAGGCTGCCACCCTACCACCTTTACATGGCAGTAATTCTCCTTGCCCTCAGCATGGCTTACTTCTGATTAGTCATGGATACTATTATACCAGGATTGCATTTTTAGTGGCTAGTGACTTCCTTTTTCCATGGCTGCAGACTAGATAGCTCCTCTTTCAGGTGGCCTTGAAGCATTTGATCCATCTTGGCTCTGTGCTGGAAAAAAGAAGCAGGAGAAATACAAGGTGTTACCTTCCTTGTCACTCCTGATGACGAAGCAGAGAACTTGATAGCCTGTCTAAGCTAATTTACTTTTAAAGTTAGGACACTACCTACCCCACCTACCGCTAACCAAAAGCTGTCTTGTTTCCATTACCAGACTAATGGGAATGGCAAGTTTCACTTTCTTTTATGGGCTATAAAGTGGCCAGTAATTGGTGCAGGGATGCAATAATGTAGGAAGAACAAGTTTGGGGTCACTGATAGCTGTTTTCCACAGAAGCAAACCCCACACTCCTTCAAGTCAAATAGTTTGCTGCTCTTCATAACTAATTTCTCAGATTGAGTTCCTGGGCAGCAAGAAAAAGGAGATAAAGATTGTGTGTGTGTGTGTGTGTGTGTGTGTGTGTGTGTGTGTAATTATGTAAAGCTCTAGAGCACAACCGTGAAAAAGAAAAAGCAATGAAGGTACTTAGAAGTTTAAATGAAGAATCCCTGAACTACTTAAGCCAATTTCACAAGGGAGGCTTGATTTGCGTTTTGCATTTCCAAGCTTGTAAATCAAATGAAAAAGATACATTTCATATGCATTTAGTTTTAAAGTGAGTGTACTAGCAGTTTCGAGTACTTTCTAGAACTAGAAATTTCTAGTACTTTCTAGAATGTACTAACAGTTTTTGAGAATGCATTCCAGAATAAAAGGCTTTCTTAACATCACTTGCCAGAGCACCTCTTATACTGAAGACTCAAAGCTCTTCGCACAGCTGTGCTCTCTCTTACCAATTTTTGGAAGTGTGGCAAAGGAACAAAATATACATGGATTTGACATTGGGAAGTATCACCTGCAATTGTGGGTGTGACGGGACAGATACGATGTCCTCCATGCAGTCATTACATGGATAAGAAGTCTGAAACCTCCTGAAAACTATGGTCAAACTATTTCATCCTTCAACAAGAGGGTTTGCCTGAAAGTTGCAGAAAAGTGGCACAGAGATCCACTATGCTGACTTAGATCCAAACAACCGTCAGCAGAAGGCATCAATGCATTAAGTGTTGTTCTGTGAACATTTGCATCAGAATCAAGCAGAAGGTGCCTGTCAGTGCAGTGTCACAAGGGCATCAGGGGCCAGTCTGCCCATCTGCAGTGTGGGCTGCAAAAGGTCATGTAAAGGAGCTTGTGCAAAGCTGCACACCAGGGATGGGAAACTTGTGACTCCAACTGCTATCAGACCCATGAGGTTGTTACAGAAAGCGCCACACCTTTTAACAACAACAAAAAAGAGGAACCGGTACTGCGTACCCTTGAGTACCCCCAGGGAAAGCACTATATAGGTGTTATAGTTCAGCAGCACCCGAAGGGCCAAAGTTTCTTATCTGTGCTGTACATGAACATCTGCATAAATGGAGAAACACATCTGGACTTGGGGATACTGTTTTCATACAACATACTTCAAAAGAGTCCTTCTGAGAGCCATAATAGGCTTCTGCTGGTGGAAGGGGACTTTTGGAGCCATTATAACTGTTGCTGTTGTTGTTGTCAGTAAACTGCTTTGAGCTTTGTGGAAAAGTGGTATAAAATGTATTAGCCAACAGACAAGCAGATAATAGAATGCCTTTCCACCATATTCACTCATTTCCTACTCGCACAGGGTAGAACCAGAGTGGTAAATCACAGGAAGGGTCCCTGCAGGAACCTCCTTTGTTTACGGTGCTACACACAGGTCTGGCTGATATCTGAATCGGCATCATGTGCACAGCGAGGTTTGGGTACTAGTTCCTCCTGTTTGGTTTTCACGTAAGGAGCGTTTGAATAGCGGGTCCTGCATGAGCAAATAAACCAGAAACCCCAAGGGTGGCACCCACCTGAGCCCTACCTGCCTCCAGAGAAGAGTTTGCATTTGATATCCCGCTTTATCACTACCCTAAGGTAGGTCTCAAAGTGGCTCACAATCTCCTTTCCCTTCCTCCCCCACAACAAACACTCTGTGAGGTGAGTGAGGCTGAGAGACTGCAGAGAAGTGTGACTGGCCCAAGGTCACCCAGCAGCTGCATGTGGAGGAGCGGGGAAGCGAACCCGGTTCACCAGATTACGAGACTACCGCTCTGAACCACTACACCATACTGACTCACCTTAGGCACTTTATTCCCTCACACTGTCCTCTCCCACTCCTTTCAAAACAGCCTGGCTCACTTGAGGTGGTCGAGAGTGTGGATTTTCTACTAGGCCATGCTGTGCCTGCTGACCCCTCCCTCAGCTGCACAACCACCTGAAGAGGAAGAGGGGAAGAAATGGGAGCAAAGGGGCAGAAATCAGATGCTCTACCCCTGAACATACAGAGAAGTGTGTGGCTGCCACTTGGAAATGTTCAAAATGTGCCACATGGGGTGCCAGTCACTGTTCTGCCCTAAGAGGGTCAGCATACCAAGGCTTAGCCTGACAATGTCCATAAATCTCCCTGCCTCCCCCCTCCCTCAAGGGTTATTGGTTTGTGCTTATTCTTGTTTTTATTATGTATTTTGCATTTTTTATCTTGTATTTTATGTTGTTGTGAACCTCCCTGAGATCCACGGATGAAGGGCGGTATACGAATTTAATTAATAAAAAAATTAAACGGGTCCAGTGTTGCAAAATTATTGCCTGTAGCTTCCCCTAGGTTGTATTTAGACTTACAAATCACAAATGGGCTTGCAAAAGAATAATAAAATGCACACTTGTCACTTGCAATTTAATGCAGATGAAATCCCCAGCATAATACTTTGGCTGGGTCACAATGGAGTTTGTGAGCCACAGAAAGACCTATGGAAAAATACTCGAATACACATGTGCTGTCTGCATTTTGACCTGATGGTCTTTCACAATGGCAGTGCATTACAGGTAAAAATGGGCCCATTTCCCCTGTGTTATCTTTAGCTTTGCAAACAGATGCCATGTGCCCTGTTCTGTCTATTTAACTGCAAAAGGAATGTGAAAGTGTTGGCCAACAACATGGCTGTAGAAAGGATTGTTTGAAATGGTATGGAAACCTGCCATTTAGTTGCATATGCCGCGATTGTCTCTCTGCCCACATTTTATATGTGGAGAAGTCTTAAATATGCCTTTTAAAACTGATATTTTGTGCATGGAGAACACTAATGAGGTTTTCAGCCAATTCTGCTGAGCTCTAGACATAAAATCTTGGGTTGGGTGCATCGTCTGCGTAGGCATGCAAATTTATACATAAACACCCACAAAATACCCCACAGAACTGCCTATCTGTAAAACAGACGTCGAATGTGTTTGACTTGCAACTACTTTATGAATACTATCCAAACCCACTCAACAGTGTAGCATTCTCAGGCTTTTAACAATAGTAGTTGTAATAATAAACGCTACTTATTAGCGTGTGAGAGACCAGAGCTCAGTGGCAAAGCAGACATTTTGCTTCCAGAATGTCCCTGATTCCATCCTAGGCATCTGCAGCCGATGTGCAAGACCTCTGCCTGAGTCACCAGAGAGCTGTTGCCAGTCGGAATACACAACAAATGGCTAGAATTAGATAGATAAATAGCCTGACCTGGTATAAGACAGCTGCCTCCCAAATACACCCTGCTTCAAAAGCCACTGCAGGACAGGCCACTGCAAAATAAATGAATGCGGCAGATAGAGAAGAGCATCTCATATTGTGTGATGGGGAGCGGAGACAGGCATTGAATCTTGGCAAAAGAGTAGAAATGCCGCAGTACACAGGGGTGCCTTTGTTTTTACCTATGAAAAGTTGGATTTAGTTCACGCAGCATGGGAGACCTGGCAGTTTCTTCACTCGTTTGTCACAAAGATCAAGGTGATACATCCCCCCTCCACCGCCATGAAAGATATTGAGATGGTAGACAGACTAATGGGAACCATTGACAGCTGTGGGAGCCAATGTGTCTTAGGACCAGGTCTTCTGCAAATGAAGTTTGGCCAGATGGAATCACAAGGATATGTCAAAAGGACTGACGGAACTCAGTGTAATTTCTTTAGCCAACGTTGCGATCTCTTAGCCATGGAAAGCATATGGTAAGGTCGGTGGCTGAGCTCAGCCAGTCGGCAAATTAGAGTTTGCATCAATGCCCATGGTAATTTGGAAGCAAAGTCAATAGTTAATAGGGCCCACATACCTAAGGGACCGCCTCTCCTGGTATGCCCCATGGAGGACCTTACAGTCTGCAAATAATAACATTTTAGAGGTCCCAAGCCTCAAGGAGATTAGACTGGCCTCAACCAGGGCCAAGGCCTTTTCAGCCGTGGCTCTGGCCTGGTGGAACGCTCTGTCACAAGAGACCAGGGCCCTGCAGGATTTGACATCTTTCTGCAGGGCCTGCAAGATGGAGCTGTTCTGCCAGACCTTTGGTCAGGGTTCAGTCTGACTCCCCCTCCCCTTTCATAAGAACTTGCATGAAAGTGGCCTCCCAATTTTTCTCACAGGCCCATATAAATGTAGCACAAACAGTTGGGCCTGGTGAGCATTTAAGGTCACCTACCCTAAGGTCACCTAATCTGCGGGTTGCCATCTGACTGGATTTTATTCTGATCCTGATCTGATTTTAGGATGTATTTTAATTGATTGTCTGATTTTATGTTAATGTGTTATACATTTTATGTTAGCCACTCTGGGCCTGGTTTTGGCTGGAGAGGGTGGGGTAATAATGATAATAATAATAATAATAATAATAATAATAATAATAATAGATTGGAGCTAAAAAGGAGTCTGATTGACAAGGCTGAGACTGTGTACTGCATAGACTTATTCAAATGGGTGAGTACTGACACTGGCATTGCCCCTGGTCCACTTACGAGGAATTAGCAATATGGTAGGTGGAGAGGTCATAGACCAGAAGTGGGGAACCAGTCGTATCTAACAGTGAGTCAAACTGTTCTTAGATTGGTGGGTGTCTTATAGGCAGGAATAGAGGTCCCTAGCAGAGCCATATTGAAAAGAGACATCTCACTACGTGATAATGGGGCTTTTGCCATTACTAGTTCCCTCAAGCTTGATGTTCCCCAGAAATTCTTCAGAGCAGAACTGCAGTGGGTCGAACGACTCTGCCTGAAATGAGATCATTGGGAAGTGAAATCAGACTCAATTGCATTAGCAATTTTTATGCCTTTCAAGTTTTTCCAGGAGTAATAGCCACAGTTCCTTTGCAACGTTGTACAACTTCATTGTGTATCCACATTAATTTAAATACGAAGCTATTGTTTTCTTCCTGTTGCCAGTCAGATTCCTTTCTTTGAAATGTTTGGGTCCCTCTCCCTCTGATTCAATTTGTGAATCCATTGCTTGCAGAATTATAGTGAGCAAGAGACAGCATTAGATAAATAGTGCAGAAAAGTGGTGGACAAATTCCCCAAGTAACTCTGGCAGGAAGCTTTAATCCTGAATATTATTATTCTGGTCCATGCATTGCTCCAAGAAGACACAAGATAAATAATTCCAAACTGGGTTACACTGGATGCTGCTGCCACGTAGAGAAATTCATGGTTTAATTTATCACAGTCGTTTTTGCAAAAGGATAACATTTTATGACTAAAACAAACAATACGTCATTATTATAACATTAATTCTCTAACTTAAATGCCACTATTTGATATTGATTGTATAATATGGTCCCCTGCTGAATGAGTTGGCTCTTTGGAGCCGAGCGATCTGGTGGCCGGAAATGATTTTCTTCCAATATCCTGCCAAGTTAATCCTGGGGTGGGGGAGAAGACACAAGAATTCGAGAGTTGCTCTGTTAAGCCTTTTCTGCTACAGGACAGTGAGTGAACTTTGAGATCTCATTAAATGTTCGTAAAATGGTGGTAACATTTTGAGATATTTCTTCTTCTTCTTCTTCTTCTTCTTCTTCTTCTTCTTCTTCTTCTTCTTCTTCTTCTTCTTCTTCTTTTAAAAACACCCTTGTGGTGGTAGAGGCAGGCTGCTGTGGAACTGAACCACAATTAAATTTTATCAGGAAGTTTGAAATGATTCAGAGATGCATATATAGTATGTGTGATAACCTGACTAGCAGAGCAAACAAACAAACATATGTGCTGGTAGCTAAAAAGGGGGGCAAAGGAGACCAAAAGCATGTCACATCTCCTAAATTACTAAAATGCCCTTGTCGCTGCTTCTGGGAGCATTGGTAAAGCATTGGCTCTGGAGTTCAGCTGCTGTAAGCTGGGAGCTGTGGTCCAACAACGAGTTTAAGCAAGATAAGAGCCCCATGGAGATATAGCCTCTTTTGAATCACAAAACCATGCAATGGTATAATAACAGAGCTGGCAGAACCTTCTGTCCCAGTGTTCCTCAACCTTGGGTACCCAGATGTTGCCAGATTATACCTCCCATTATTCCTGGGCATTGGCTAAAGTGACTGGGAATGATGAGAGTCGTGGTCCAACAACATCTGGGGATCCAAGGCTGAAGAACACTGGCCCATCCTATCTATCCTTTTTGCTGGAATAAACCACGTTGAAGGGTTTGTACTAGGGTGAGATAGGAGAGGCAGCTCTCTGGTGCATGGAATGTTAAGTGGGTGGAAGTGAGTTGAACAGAACTCAGAATGACTATCAGGGTGATAGGTGGGAATTTTAGTCAGTTCATGGCTGGGAGAGGGAGAGGGATTAAACAAGTTAGCTGGAATTTATGAAATCAAATGACCGATCCCATCTATTAGGTGGCTAAAATAAATGGTAGGTTCAAACTTCAGTCTTTGAATTGTAGTAATAGATATTTTGTTCCAGTTGCATAGTAAAGCAAATGGAGCAAAAGCAGGGAAATGGTGTGTTGGGTGTGTGTGTGGATTTTTCTCTGCATCCATGAGGTCTAGAAACCTGACCATTTTAAATATGAAAACTGGAAATGACAGGAATCCCAGTGATCTCTCAGAGGGAAGTGCCACATTTCATTCTAGGATGAGAGTCACCGAGGGGGGAAATGTTCTGTTCAGAGAATTTGGAATTTCTTTTTGCAGATTTCGGCTTTTGACGAGGCAGAATTCCCAAGACAATGGATGCTCCACCTTGGGCATAATAATTATTTCTAATCATCTTCCCCATGGGTCATGTTGATTTGCACTTTATCCATGTAGAATGCATTCCCTATAAATATTAATCAGAGCTCTTCTGCTCCTGTGCTGCTGCTGCTGGTCTGCTCAGTACTGAGGCAGAGTTTTGTAGTGCCTTTCATGCATCCTGATGAAGGGACAGACATGCCTCATACCTGCTTGTGGGGTTGAGTTTTGTTTTCTGTTTCTGCTGGCTCTTTGACGATGCCTGCCACATCTACTGACATTCTAAGCATCCAGGATACTGCGGCTGCTAAAAATCTGACATGACATGCTCGGATGTGGCGTGATACAGCCTGACGTTGGATGAGATGAGAAAAGTAACAACTTGAGAAAGTTCTGATGAGACGTTTCTCATTTCTGATCTTAAAGGAGTGGGTTGGAGGGAAGGAACCTTATGAGCCCACGAGGAAGGTTGTTGTAACGTCATTAAATTCTTCTCTATACCAGCTCCTCAGATTAGAAGGAGGCTCTCATTTATCACCAGCCATTTTCAACACTTTGCTCTTGCTTACATAGGAACATAGGGATACACCTTAGTCACACCACTGGTACATCTTTTTTACCAATTCAAGGGTGTTTCCACATCCTCCTTCTCTGTCTTTCGCACAATAAATGTTGCAGGCACCACTCTCTTTTATATATGCCCGAGATTCAAAATGCCAGGATTCAGTTTAGAGGTGGTTTAATTTGCTTATGGGACAAATTCCTGTTTGAGTTGTGAGGCCCCAAATTCAAATCTTACCCTAACCATGGACTTATTGTAGCCTTAGACAAGCTGTGATGATACTGGTCTACCTTACAGGGTGGTTATTAGGATTACTGAGATAACATACATACAAAGGTCTTTCCACTCTCCAAAGAGACCTATCAAAGGGAGGGGCTATCTACATGTGAACTGAACTATAATGATGGACGCCATCTTTCTCTGTGGCATCTGCATGTTGTTCTCCTCTGTGATTTGCTGTGCACATCAACCTCTGGGCTTTACTTGTATTGTTTGTTAAAAAAAATGAATACGAATGTTTGAGAGAGAGAGAGAGAGAGAGAGAGAGAGAGAGAGAAAGAAAGAAAGAAAGAAAGAAAGAAAGAAAGAAAGAAAGAGCTATAAAAATGGCAAGTGTTGTCCTAGTGAAGGGACATAACTCAGAGTACATATGTTGCACTGAATCTTGCAGGTTCAATCTCCAGGCAGGGCAGGGAAAGATCTTAGAAAGACCTGCTTGAAACCTTAGAAAGTTGCTGCTGGTCTCAACAGTCTGACTCAGTATAAGGCAGCTTCCTATGTATGTTCCTATATGATGCCTGCCCTCAAAAAAGTACTTCTGTTGTGGAGGTAATGCTTCCCCCCCGCCCTTTTAGCAATCAAACTCAATATTGTGCCACTGGGAAAACAGGATTCTTTGATCCTTCCCTTTTGTAAGCAAGGGGACAAATCTGTTTCTAAGTCTCATAGGTTGCTGTTGGAAGATGAATTGTGACAGTAGTCATTTCCAGTTCATTATCTCAACCAAATGCCATAGCCACCAGTGTCTGTGTTTTCACTGACTATGAGCTAGGAACCCATCCTTTCTCTACCATTTTGTGAAAGGCTTCTTTCAATTCCTTCTCGAAGGCCCTGCGTCCTTAAGGACTAGAGCCGTCTTTCCCATAGGGCTTAGTGGTGCATCGCGCCAGGGCGGCAGCCTTTCAGGGGCACCCCAGCAAGTAGGGGAGCTGTGCGGCTTTGCCAGTGGCCTCCCCTTTCCCTGCATGCCCGCCAGCTGCGCTCCACCAACCATAAGCTGGCAGGTGTGCAGCTTCCTCCCAAGCCTCTGCGGGGATCGCTCTCCTCCCAAGGAGGTTTGGGAGGGGCACAACTTCACTCCCAAGCCTCTGCAGGGATCGCTCTCCTGAAGCGGCATGGGGGAGAGTTGCTCCTCCCCTGATGGCTAGCAGTGCACAGCAATGGCCACCCCAACACTATCCGTGGTAATTTGGGGGCGCTGGGCGGATATTTGCACCCTGGCGCCGCACCTGCTAAAGACGGCCCTGTTAAGGACAGTAGTTCTCTTTACTAAAAAGCCCCGCCCACTACTTTGTCGGCATGAAGGACATATGTCCCATCTGTGTAGCCTCACAACCTATCTGCATGAAGGATGAAAGGTTTTGACCTGCCATATACAAAATATTTAACTGGAATAAAGCTTCTGTCTTGATATTTGCCAAATTACGGTGCTCTGTGGATATGACAAGTGCTCAAATTGTGAGGGAAATGGTGTGTGTGATTAATGAAATCCATAAGCTTTACTCCGACTCCCCTCAATTTTAGCCAAATTATACTCCCACCCTGTAACCTTTTAAAAAGAGTCGCTATAAAAGGTGAGGAGGGGCAGCTGCTCCTACCCACCATCTTATCATTCAAGTGCTGACCCTTCTCCCCTTATCTGAACTCCTGCTAAACAGTTTTAAGTCAGCCCCATCTGCTACTTCTGGGGGAGGGCTGTGGCTGAGTGGTAAAACATCTGCTCCACAGGAAGGCTCAGGTTCAATCCTTAGCATCCCATTATGACTGGGGATGGTCCCTGCCTAAAACCCTGAGGGAGGAAAACCAGAGTTGGAGGTAGCAAATATTACGGTAGTTGCTAGAAACCACAGAAGGGGAGAGTATTTTTGGGTTTCCAAAACGCATCTGGTTGGCCACTGTGAGAACAGGATGCAGGGCTAGATGGGGCTTGATCCAGCAGGGCTGTCGTGGGCTAGGAGTCAGCTTTGCCTGCTGAACAGCAGCCTGAAGGGGAGAAGGTGAAATGACTCCAACTGCAGCTGACCAGCCTTCGAGGACACAGAGGAGAAGGTGCTGATGAGAACCAGCTGGCTTCAGCCTTCTTAAGCAGAGCTTCCAGCAGCAGTCAGATGCTGGAAACGCTTATAGTTCCTGGCCCTACCTTGCTGCTTCCTGCTTCTCTTGACCACTGATCCCATGATCAGTGGATTCCCTGACCCCTGGATTGCCTGACTACATGGATTGCAGTTTGCCTGACCCTATTATTATTGATTGATTGATTGATTGATTGATTGATTGATTGAGTTTATATACCACCCTATACCGGATGTCTCAGGGCGGTTCACAGAAAAGATCACAACATATATAATCAGAAGAAAAACAACAACCCAATAACACTCCCCAGAAAAGAGTCACATTTTAAAAGGGTATAGGATGTCAGTCAGAACAACCAAAGGCCTGGTTAAATAGGAACGTTTTTTGCTTGGCACCTAAAGGTGTGTAATGAAGGTGCCAGGCAAACTTCCTAGGGGAGAGCGTTCCACTGCAGAGAGGCCTGTTCTTGGGTTGCCACCCTCCGGACCTCTCGAGGAGGAGGAGGAGGGCCTCAGAAGATGACCCCAGGGTCCAGGTAGGTTCATATGGAAAGAGGCAGTCCTTGAGGTATTGCGGTCCTGAGCCATTTGAGGCTTTATAGGTCAAAACCAGCACTAGGACTGGACCTGACTTCAGATGCTGGCTTTGCCCCCAGGCAAGCACATCTCAGAGACTCTTCTGGTTGGCTGGCTTCCCACTCTGCTGAGCTCTTGCCATTGCAGCTCAGCAATGAGACTATGAAAAGGGCTCTTCTTATGTTCTTATTGGGGGAGAGGCCCTGCCAGTCAGTGCCGACAATGCAGTGCTTGATGGACTAACGGTCTGACTCGGGCAGCTTCCTATATACTTTCCTTCCCCCTTAAAGGAGACACAGCATCATCCTTTATTTCTATAATCAGGCAAGCTCTGGCGGCAAACGGGCGTTTAGTCTGACACTCCAATCAACTGAATTGACAGCGGTAGTAGCGTCCGTACTGGTAGCATGTTGTCCTTGCCCATGGAGACAAGAGGCGGAGGGAACAAAACCGCTCCCGCTGGCAGTGTTTAAAATGCCGGCTGGAGTTACTGCTGGCTTGATGGCGACGGATGGCAGCGGCAGGAGCAGGCCAGTCTGTAGGGAATAAAGCGGGCCTTTGCCGTCGCTGCTGTGGCTCACGTGGAACAATAATGTGTTCTGACTGTTGTCGAGGCCTAAGAAGTAATTTTTTTATCAAGCAGCGTTTCTGCGGGCGGAGGGGTCTAGTGGAGAGATGGGATGGAAGGAGTGAATGTCAAGGATCTAGATATTATTATTATTATTATTATTATTATTATTATCATCATCATCATCATCACATTTATTATTAAAAACAACCTTTTTCAGAATAGCTTCACAAATGAAGAAGGGAGGAAATAAACACACCAATTCAAAAAATTCTCCTGCTGGAAAATAGCACTGGGAAGAGGGAACTGTTGGGATTTCCCTGAGGCATCTGGTCGGTCTCTGTGGGAAATCAGATGCAGAATTTGATAGGTCTTTGGTATCATCCAGCATAACTCTTCTTAGGCTCTTTGAAATATTATATTTAAAGTATTATATGGGGCCAACAAGAATAAGGCCACATTCACATCATGCATTTAAAGCACTATGATGCCACTTTAAACAGTCACGGCTTTTCCCAAATTCTGGGAGCTGTAGTTTCTTAAGGATGCTGAAAGTTGGTAGGCGAATCATATTCCCAGTTCCCCGAATGCTATAACAATCCCTCTTCACAGGGAATTCTGGGAATTGTAGCTCTGGAAGGGGAACAGGGGTCTCTTAATGACTCTCAGCACCCTTAAGAAACTACAACTCCCAAAATGGTTCGGGGGAGCCATGAATGTTTAAAGTGGTACCATAGTGCTTTAAATGTGTGTTGTGAATGTGGCCGAATGTAACGAAATTCATTACAGGCATAGATTTACACCAGCAAATGGCTGAAAAATGGGCACCGTTCATAATATAATGGAACACAAATTGTATCTTTAGTGTGATTGATAGAAATACTCTGGTAGCAGTTAGATATCAATAAAACTCATAGGAGAACAGGCAGCTTGAAAGAGTTATACTTTCAGCCTGGAAGAATAAATACCCAATGTCTGTTACACAGTGGTCTGTCCTAGCGACGTTTGAATATATTACATATACACATCAATTTAGTGTAGATACCTATTTGGATATCTGGAGGGCTGGTCTTAACTGATGTTTAATTTGGATATCCGGAGGGCTGGTCTTAACTGATGTTTATTTTGAGGTTTTCTGTACTGATAGCCACTGTATCTGTAATATGAACTGATTGTGGTTTATTATTATTAGCAATAATATAATGTATCATTTCCCCTGCTCTTCTCTCCCTCTCTTTTTCCTTTGATTTTTATTTAGTCTCCCCTCCCCCCCTTTTGCTTCTTGTTAAATTTGCTGATAAAAAAATTGACAAAACAAAAGGAGTGAAAGGAGTTCTGGATTTGCTCTGCCAGAGATCGGCACAGTGCCTACCCCCCTGCTGCCTTGCCCCCATTCCTGCTTGTCCCCAAACTGCAATGGCACTGGAGTTGGGAGGCCAGGTGCTCAGCATTGCTCCTCCCCATTGGTCACTCCTGCCTATGGAATTGCCAACATAGACTTCTGTGAGTGGCTTGCAAGAGGAGTGTTCAGAATGCTCAGCTAACGGTCCTCAGAAAGAGGTTTGCGCCCGACTCTCACCATAAAGTGTTACGTTCTTCAGCGACATGACAAGGAAGTGAACTTGCTAGATCTGGCAATACAGAATCCGTCAGCGGTAATTTGGAGATGAAGTTGTTATCTTCGGCTGCTCCGTTCAAATTAATTTTCCACATTCGCTGTCAACAAAAGTGGAGTGACAGTCCTTGGGATGCTTTCAAAATAATTAGCACCACCACACAAAAGACAATATGAATTACTGAGGTGGGGGGTGGTAATAAATAAATAAAGCAAATCCTCAGACGCGTTGTGCAACTTGTGTGCCTTCTAAGGTATAAATAGTCCGGCGGGAGGATCTTTCATGCCAAAAACATGGTGCTTCAAAGAGGACATTACATTAATTGGATGTGTCAGCTCTTCTGTGAGCCATCATTGAGCGTGCGAACCTTCAGATCACGGGGTTGAATATGTTACACACCACAATGTGAGATAGCTCTTATTAGGGAAGTGTGAGCTATGAACAGGACTTAATGCCAGCAGTTTTTGTCCAGTGAAGTGGTCTTATCAGTGGTGGATGGAGCAATCCACCACAAACTGGTTTACAACTGACTGTTATAAATGTGATCATGGGAGATGTGTTGACAGGCATTTAAAGTAGTATGCCCAGGACTCTTTGGTTATGTAAAGTGGACTTATCTTCTCAGCAGCGTCTCCACCCCCATCATTCAGCCCGGACATTGATGTCCTCCTCCGAGGGCCTTCTGGTGGTTCTCTCACTGCGAGAAGTGAAGTTACAGGCAACCAGGCAGAGGGCCTTCTCAGTAGTGGCACCTGCCCTGTGGAACGCTCTCCCATCACATGTGAAGGAGAAAAATAACTATACAACTTTTAGAAGACAACTGAAGGCAGACCTGTATAGGGAAGTTTTTTAATGTTTGGTGTTTTATTATTTTTATTATCTGTTGGAAGCCCCCCAGAGTGACTGGGGCAGCCTAGACAGATAAGCTGGGTAAAAATAGTACTACTACTACTACTACTATTAAACTGAAGTGCAGGTATTTGCATTTGCTCCTATTGTTTGGTAGCTAACATACCATTTACATTCCTCACTTTCTTCCTTTGTTTCCTGCTCTGTCAAAATTTAGATTGTAAGTGTCCTTTGGCAGGGACCTTTTTACATCAATATCTGTCTAATGAATTTTACCTGCTTAAGAATAATCAAAGGTGCAGCCAAAACCAGCCCAAGGATCTGTTTCCTGGATCAAATCTCAATGGTCTTTTGCCCAGCTCAGTTCCATGCTGCTGGGAAATGCATCTCCATGAGTACTCATTGCTCCCAATTTCTTTCCCAGATATGATCCAGGTGATCTGTGTTTTCTGTTTTTCCCTTCTCAGGTATAACCACCATGTAGGCACTGTCTGAAATGGCCTCCAGGCTCAGTCTTTCCCAGCAGCCCAGGGGAAAGGGAAAAGCAGCTTTTGACACATAGCTGAACTGCCTAGCAATGATAGCTGCCATAACACACTCCCCATCTTGTGGAGATCCAGAGAGAGGGATACGGGAAAGTCACAGAAAAACAGCAAAATATAACATCTGGCAACTAGGTGGTGCTGAAAATCTACCGATGGGTAAAAAAATGCAGAAGTTGGGGGAAAAGAAGAAGAAAAACATTTGCACAATTGCGAGGTACTGAATTGGTCGGCAAATTCTGTCCCAGAAGTGTGAGACCAAAGCTGTAAGACACAGCCATTTGCTACAAGCAGCTGCCACCACCTCAAAGATCCTTGATCTATATGAACAACTTTTGAGCAGAACTGGGGCTCTGGTTTTGCTATTCATCGTCCTCATTTTGTGCAGCAGTATTAGGCTTCCTTTGTGTAATTTTCTGTGGACTAGCAACTGCCCTAACATGGCTTGCTTTGTTTCAGCAGGTCTGAGTATGTCTTAAAATAAACGATATCAAATCAGTAGACTTTCCTCAGTCAATTAGTTAAGCTGGGCAGTGGTGGACCCACATTTTGGGGGCCCTGAAGCTTGAACTGTTATGGGGGCCCCTAGACAGAAACTAGGTCTAGGTAACCACTGTTATCTTCTTCAGTGGGGTTGTTCCACAACAGATCACCATACCTTTACAACATCTGTGCTAGTGACTCTGAAACTTTGGGATTGTTGAAATAGAATAATAATAATAATAATAATAATAGGGACACGGGTGGCATTGTCAGAAGGTCGGCGGAATCCCCGTGACAGAGTGCACTCCCGTTGCTCAGTCCCTGCTCCTGCCAACCTAGCAGTCCAAAAGCACGTCAAAGTGCAAGTAGATAAATAGGTACCGCTCCGGCGGGAAGGTAAACAGTGTTTCTGTGCACTGCTCTGGTTCGCCAGAAGCGGCTTAGTCATGCTGGCCACATGACCCAGAAGCTGTGCGCCAGCTCCCTCTGCCAATAAAGCGAGATGAACGCCGCAACCCCAGAGTCGGCCACGACTGGACCTAGTGGTCAGGGGTCCCTTTACCAATAATAATAATAATAATAATAATAATAATAATAATAGTTTTGAATTGTGTGACTCAAATTGGGTCTACTACTTCCCACATTTTTAAGCAGTGCTTCTGGGGTTCCTTCAGGATTACGGGCCCTGAAGCATCATAGTAGATTCTCCCCTGAAGCTGAGCCTTCACAAAGCGGCTTATACTAACTTAATGAATAGCTATAATTTGCCCTTCACCACGAGGTCCTGGGGCTGGTTGCAATTTAACCATGTAACATTTTTTACTCCCAAATACAGGTGGTCAGATCATGACACCTGTTGAATGTGGCCGCCAGCCTCACAGGAGGGAGGAGGGACCTTTATCTGTTTGCCTCTTTGCAATTAAAACCAGTCCCTCTCTGCGCCCTACTTTATCTGTGACTGAGGGAAACTGGAGTTTAAAAAAGAACAACCACCAAGCAGGTCTGTTGCTGTCCCAACTAGTGTGAACCCAGGGCTGTAGCTAGGGGGTGGCGAGGAAGGCGCAGATAGGGGGAGGGCAGGCGTGCACTAAAAAAAAATGTCCATAAATATGTCTATAAATAAAAGTATTATTGCACAATCTGGATGGTTCTGCCAGGAGGGCAAAATCACCTAGCTAAGGCTCTGTGTGAGCCTCTGACTGCGCACAACTAAGCAAAAAAAAAAAAAAAAAAAAAAAAAAAAAAAAAGTGTTAAAGAAAGAAAGAAAAAAGAATCAGGAAGGATTCCTGTCACTTATTGGCCTGAAAATCCTTCAAAACTTCCAAGAAAGCAAGGGTGCAGATATAGACCCTTCCAGCTCCGAAAACTATTTGCCATAATATAATAATATATTGAGGTTTGCCAGCTTAGTGCCCATGATACCCTGTTGCCCAGAGGTGCCAAGAAGGGCCTTTGTGGGTACCAGCAGATCCCGGGTTGGTGATCTCTGAGTTAGTGTGTTGTACTTCATCCGGGGTTCAAACCCTCACTTTGTCACGAATCTCACTTGGTGACCTTGGGCCTGTTGCTGTCTCTCAGCCTAACCTGCCTCACAGGGTTGTTATAAGTATAAAATAGGGAAGCAGATGTATTTCAAGTGTCCTGGAAGAAAAAAGAGGACATCCTGTTTCTTTGTGTGAGATCGTGGCAGACATTTTGGTGCTGTGATCTCGCGCTGCACTCTCACCCTGAAAAAATGACTTTGGGGGTGGGAGGTTGAGAGTAAGGTGAGGGTCACATGACTCACACAGAGCACATCCTGAAAGACGCATGCCCCCAATTTTGGATCTGAACAAGTTCGATGATATGGAACCATGTAGGCCACCTTGAATGTCTTAGACGTATGGAATAAATATGATAACGTAAGATATAATGATAGTTGAAAAAAGCAAGCAAGCAAGCAAGCAAGCAAGCAAGGCAGCTGCAATATATAACAGATCATGAAGGAACATGTTAGACATTAATATGCCAATGGCTGTTTTAATAAGTACTATAGAACAGGAGTCCATAGATTATAGTGTAATTATTTCTTTATTGCAAAGTGATGGAAGGTTAACCATTAGAGCTTTCTACTCACAATGTAACAGTATATAATTGCCCCAGAATATAAACAAATCAACCTTGGGTGTGGAATCTTTACCCAAAGCCTAAATAGTTGCATGTTTTAGAAGATGTCATACATTTTAATCAAATGGAACATTCATTTTGCAACACATGATGAATGGCAAAGTTATTTGAATGGTACAAGCAATGCAGAAAGAAATTCTGCCCATCAGAGAATGTATATTTAGTACTGAAGCTTGAGAGGTATGTGACTAACCAAACTATAGAAAAGAAGCTTAACAGATACAGCTTCACTGATCAAAACTAAGCAAAACTTTACGGAAGTTCACAGAATGAAAGTGTCCCATCCTCTCCTCTCCACAGTAGCCCCCTGTGCTCCCTGAAAAGGCTTGCGGGCTTTCCTAAATAATATGGAATGGGGCACCAATGGCTGCTGAGAGGGGGAGGAATCACTCAGAATTGGGCTTGAATCCTAGGAAAAGTTAAGGAAGCTCATGGGGAAAAAATCTTCTGCCTCTCTCTTTTCCCTGATCCTCCAGAGTGATTTTTCAGGGATCATATGTGACTGAAGTGGGGATGAGGGGATGGTGCATGCTTTTCAATCTGATTATCCTGGATGCTGTGTTCACGGCCGGCACAAGACATTTTGGTTCTTGAGGCGAACCACAAAATGGCACCCCTCTACCCCAGCCCCCAGAAGAGATGAGTGAAGATCTACAGTAGTAACAAGGGTGGGAGAAGACTAGCAGCATCACCTATTCACCAAGAAGCAGCATTTGGGGGAAGAGCGCCAAGGAGGAGGTGGCAGATTTGGCCTCCAAGTGTCAGGGACCGTGCTGAGGAGGGCTGCACTGAGGAAGAATGGTGGGAGCCACCCCCTCTTCCTGACCCTGATCCTGAATCTCCCAAGGGGCAGGAGGACAGTATAGATTTGGAACCGTGGTTTGCAGAGGGGCATAGTTCAGAAGGCAGAAGCTGGGAAATCAGGGATAGGGAACAGCTAGCAGAAGAAACACTAGAAGAGAGAGAGTTAACAGATTCTTGGTCTCTGGATAGTATCCACCCTCCTTCCCCAAAGACACAAGAGCTCAAAATGTGTCAGAACAGAAAGCACAGAGGCTACAAACTCAGATTACAAGACGTAGGAGCAGGGCCAGATTTAGGTTTGATGAGGCCCTAAGCTACTGAAGGTAATGGGGCCCTTTATGTGTCCAGCTGTCCTTTGTCAACAACAAATTGTCGCTGTTTTTTGTCTTGAATATACAGTGGTACCTTGGGTTACAGAAGCTTCAGGTTACAGACTCCGCTAACCCAGAAATAGTATCTCGGGTTAAGAACATTGCTTCAGGATGAGAACAGAAATGGTGCAGTGGCGGCGCAGTGGCAGCGGGAGCCCCATTAGCTAAAGTGATGCTTCAGATTAAGAACAGTTTCAGGTTAAGAACAGACCTCCAGAATGAATTAAGTTCTTAACCCGAGGTACCACTGTATGTTATATGGTAATATATGGACCTAATCGGTATCTAAAGCCATTTGCACATAACAAAATATGTGTTTTATCAAAGTAATTGATATAAAAATGAGCAAACCAGTGATATTTTAGGTAGCAGGCTAGTAGGTGGGGCCCATTACTTACATCATAGGAGCCTACACAACACAAAACATTGTTACTGTATGTAGGTTTTATTTTATTTGTTTTTTATCTTATATTTTGGAAATGTACATCCAGTTTTTTTACCTTTAAATTTTTTGGGGGCCCCCAAGAGAGTGGGGCCCTAAGCTATAGTTTGTTTAGCTTATACGTAAATCTGGCACTGCGTAGGAGTGACGTAGATTTATAGGGACAGAGTGGGGAGTCACCTTAATTGGGAGCACCGCCATTCTGGTTAGATGCTTTATTTTGTCCTTCACTGTGTTTATTAAATAAACTAACTAACTGGTAAGAATTCCCTTTCGTATGATCTGCTCATTTATGGCCATGGGGGTGGAAGATGATTCCCCAAAGCCTGACACTAAGGCATGCAACACAGCTGCAAAGGCGGCAAGAGCAGGCAATGCATTCTTTGGAAGCCAGATCTGCTGCCCCGTGGACCCTGCTGCTTGAGGCGGTCTTCTCACCTTGCCTCATGGGTGGGTCAGCCCTGGCTGTGTTACTTGTGAGGAGACCATAAGACTAGGTGTGCAAGCCTATGTGTGCGAGGAGCTTCAGGCTTGAGATGTGGTTCTCGCTGAAAACATAGATACAGTCATTCCTCGGGATGAATATGCTTTAGCTTAAATATTTTCGGGTTGTGCTCCGCGGTGACCTGGAAGTAACGGAGCGCGTTACTTCTGGGTTTCGCCGCTCGCGCATGTGCAGACGCTCAAAATGACGTCATGTGCATGCGTGGAAGCAGCGAAACGTGACCCGCGCATGCGCAGATGCACAGTTACGTCTTACGTTTGCTTCAGGATGCGAACGGGGCTCCGGAACGGATCCTGTTCGCATCCAGAGGTACCACTGTAGTGACTAACAACCCCCATGCAATGCTTGGGATTTGTGTGTGGAATGGGAGTTCATGCGACTTTGCCCATCAGGTTAATCCCACAATCCCTTCTGGCCCCGCAGAAAATGCTGTTCACTGAGTCATGCTGACATAACACTTATGTTATTGATGTCATTCCCCCTCCTCCCCGCCTTCCCCAAATGTTCTCTGGCCTAATCACTTTCTTAAATTCCACAAACACAATCTCTGTGCTGTGATCAATTATTTAACAGAAAATGATGCATTGAGGTAGAAACTAAATACCATTTAATATGCTCCAGGAATTCTAATTAAGAGGTATCACTGTACTGCTAATGAAAACTTTTAACTTTCCTCTGCTTTCAAGTCTTATTTGAATGCAGATAAGCCAATGTCCATAGACTTCCTTTTAAGAACGGGGCATTATTTTGTCATTTTTAATAGGATCCTTCTTCCTATTTTGCTGACAGTTTTGTCCTTGCCCCTGTATTTGTTTTCTCCCCCCTCTCTCTTTTGCAAATGACTCCCATTCCTGGGTTGTTTGTTCAGTGTCAAGAAGGTTGTTAAACAAACTGAGCATAGCCCTTAAACTAATCAACGAAAAAGTGACACCCGAGATCGGGAACAGTTCAATATTTAAGAAGTTACTCTCCAAACTGTAACGTGTTTGGGTGGCTGTGTGTGTGGTGGTCTAGTAAACTGAAATACCAAGAGCTAGTTGAATCTGACAAAGAAATATCAGTAGAAGTAGCAGCGTGATGGACACTTTGTCTGCCCACACTGAAGATGTCGTTTGGGAAGCACAGATCATAACTGTGAATGTTACTTCTGACCAGAGAACTGGAGACCAGAGTTTGAATTGCCACTTGGCCATGAAGCTCATTGGGTGACCTTGGGCCAGTCATCCTCTCTGTCCAACCTGCCTCACAGGCTTGTTGTGAGGATAAAATATGGCAGAAAGGGCAGCAGAACCATGTGTGCTACCTTGAGCTCTTTGGGGTGTGTGTGTGTGAGGTAAATGTGATTAAACAAACAGTAAGTACAAACACACATGGTTCTGCTTTCCCTGCGTCTTTGTAACCTTTTAGAAGCTAACTCTTAGGGCCACTTGTCAGGGAGCCGCGATTGTCTGCGCCTCCTTAAATATGCACAGGGCAAACCGTATAGCAGTATGGAATACTTCCAAATTTCAAAGAAAATGCAAGCTGCAAACAACTGTTTGGCAGGCCAAGGAAAAGGGCTAAGAAGCACCTGGCCACAAATGCAGCCCAGGCGCATGGAAGGCTTCTGGTCAACTCAAAAGCTTGCTTGATATTTTAGAAATGTTGATAGAACATGCTGAAATGGCGAAGCAAACTGAGAGACTCAAAGATAAGGACAACAATGACTTCAGAAAAGATTGGGAACCTTTTATGATGTATATACAGAAACAATGTATTGAAATGAACTCACTTGCAGGATTCGAGCAATACACTTACAATGGACAAACATAAATAGAAAATATAAATATGAGGTTAAAATGTTAAGAACAGACTGACAAGGTACAACTTTAATTTTAGTACATAAGGCATATAAAATTATAAGCAGAAGAAATAAATATTCAATAAACCAGAAAGGGAAGTTGAGGGAAGTTGGGGGGGGGGAGTTAATGTAAAATGTAAAATGTAATTTGAATTTTTGATTATGCTAAAACTTGGTGTAAAATTTTAATAAAAATATTTTTTTTAAAAAAAAGCTTGCTTGATATTTTGTGACATTTTTGGTTGGGGCATGACAAAGGAATTGGGGGATTTTTCAGAATGAAACCCTTTTAACCCTTAGCCATGCATGCTCGCCTGTAACCTACCTCTTCCTCTTCTTAGCTTATTTAACAGGTTTCCCTTCTGAGAAATGCATGCAGAGGATTGGCAAATAGCTCCCCCAGAAGCTTACTTGTCCCTGCTCTCCTACACCACTGTTTTAAAGCCATCCAAGGTCACGGCCATTATCTCCTCTTGTGGCAATGAATTCTCTATGTCAATTATGCATTGAGTGAAAAGTCTCCTGTCGTGTGCCATAACTAACCATAGCTGCACCCAGTGCAATGTGTATGTTGGTGGGTTGCCCCAGTATTGCTATTTGTATAAACAAACTGACAAAGAATGTAATTTGCAGGTCTGTCTTATTCCTTTATTGGTAATCATAATATTCACAAACTCATAAAATACACATACCACATATTGGAAATCATAACTTCTATTTAACTGGTAAGAGGGATTGATTGTTAAATCACTCTGGAAATGGTAGCTTTGTAAGGGGAATGGGGGTTTCCGAATAACTCTCAGTTCTCTTAACTAACTACAGTCCCCAAGGATTCTTTAAAATACCACTTTAGATGTACAGTGCAGATGAGTCCTTGACTATGTGTGCATTAAGATTAAATAAATAAGGAGGAAAAATTAACCAAAACACAATAATCACCAGCTTTTATCCTTATTTTCTTTGAATCAAGCGTTTCATTTTAAATTTAGCAGACTTTTTATTTTTCAAAAATAGCCTCTCCTTTTAATTAGGAGAGATACTTAATTGGGTCGATAGGCCCATCCATGAAAAGTGTCATAATTAAAAGAATTCTCCCAGCCTGGCTCGATAAATGACAATCTAACGATGAAGCGAAAACCAAAGAAGAACGTTGAAGAGCTATGAAGATGAGCAGTTTAAAGGGAGAATTCAAATGATGATCAGAATGGGAGATTTTCTGATTATCAACCAAACAAAACAACAGCACACAAAAAAAGTTGTCTTTAAACATGAGGTGGAATAAGTTCTGCAGATAACGAACAAAACAGATCTAGTAATACTTTGCAGTAATCCTGCACACAAGGGAAAGAGATTAACAGAACAAGCATTTCTGTTAGCACCGTTCCTCAACTTGGTGCCCTTCAGACCCTTTTGGACTACAGTTCCCCTCATCCTTGACCACTGGCTGGAGCTGATGGGAGCTGGAGATAATATGTGAGTTAATAATCATTATATTATTGATCTTGGCTCCTTTTCCTGCTGCCTTGGGACATTCAAAAGGAGATAGACATTTAAAAGTGTCTGAGGAAGAAGAGGTGAAAACCATAGCAGATCCTCCTTCAGTCTTTTGGTAGAGTCCTCTGGGGATGGGCCATGGCTTGGTGATAGAGCATCTTCTCTGCATGCAGAATGTCCCAGGTGGGGCTCACTGGCATCTTCAGGTAAAGGTAAAGGGACCCCTGACCATTAGGTCCAGTCGTGACCGACTCTGGGGTTGTGGCGCTCATCTCACTTTATTGGCCGAGGGAGCCGGCGTACAACGTCCGGGTCATGTGGCCAGCATGACTAAGCCGCTTCTGGCGAACCAGAGCAGCGCACGGAAACGCCGTTTACCTTCCCGCCGGAGCGGTTATCTACTTGCACTTTGACGTGCTTTCAAACTGCTAGGTTGGCAGGAGCAGGGACCAAGCAACGGGAGCTCACCCCGTCGCGGGGATTCGAACTGCCGACTTTCTGATTGGCAAGTCCTAGACTCTGTGGTTTAACCCACAGTGCCACCCGTGTCTCTTATCTTCAGGTAGGACTGGGAAAAACTCCTGTCAGAAACTCTGCAAAGCCACTGCCAGTCAATGCAGACAATACTGGGATATATGGACCAATGGTGTCACTCTGTATAAGGCAGCTTCTGGTGTTCCTATGGGGAAACTGTAGGAGCTTTCCTCCTGATGCAGTAAACAGCCAATAGGGCGTTAGATCTGAACCATGGCAGACAGGACTGGTGGGTGGGTGGACAACCACAATTAAAAACCTCCTCCTGTGTTGTGATCCCAGTTTGGATCCCTCATTCTTTGTGGCTGCAATTTACTTAATACAGAATATAAAATCAAACAGAAGCTTATTGTGTTCATGTGGTCCTTCATCTTTCATTTCCCTCGGAAGAGGCAGCCTGTGAAGATTGTGTGCTGCAGACGCATTGTCCAGGACGCAGTGCGCTCATGTGAGGATGGGTGCCATTTAGATTTCCCACCTCTAGTGCCAAAATGTTCCAGGCCTGACTCCTGTCCCCTTTCCTGATTATTCAAAAGACACTGATGTGAGGTCAGTAAAAGCATGATGCTATTATTAGTTCCTGTGGTACAGTTTGAAGAGTCAAGGCATAGGGAAGTACAACAGAAACCTGCCTAAAACAGTTGACGGAGGATGACTTTGCAAACTATGGGGCATTCAGATACAGTAGAAATAAAAATCACATGTGATACTTAATTGTTTGCAGGATTTGGGGGCAACCTTTGTCTCTTCTTCCCACCATTTATATTTGTGGAAGAACCTGGTATGTTAAGCCTGTCTGTAATGTGCCCTAATTCATTAATTGCATTTCCCCCTCCAATTGCCGCATTTAAATTTGTAATGATGATTCAGATTTTACATCCTTCAAAATGAAAAGGGCATTTGGTTGACAAAAAAAGAAAAAGGAAAAAAAAAAGGCTGCAGTTTAAGAACTTTAAAAAAAGCACTGGATTAATTCTCTGCCTGCAGCTAAACTTGAGAGTTCATCTCCTAATAGGCTGTTTCAAAGCAGTTAAATTTCTCCCTTTTAGACTAACCATACTGTCTGAACAATATTTTATGCCTGTTCTAAACTATAATAGGCTATAGAGACAACTCAGATGTCAAGACTAGATAGTGCTGTCAAAGTAATTTGTCCTGGATAATAGAGAAGGAGCTGACATGACTGAAATATTCTGAAGACAAAATCATTCTTTGAATGAACATTCACTTTCATTTATTGTTTCCATCACACGGCCCCAATGGCTGACAGTCATTTTCCTTTATTTAAAAGATATTGATGATGGCCTACTACTATTGGCATACTGTCGGTTGTTTACTGAGTCCACACATGTTGAATTAATGTTGTCAAAGTATTGGGGTTTTAATTGTTTGACGTTCTTTTGCAATAGGGTTGCAAAAAGAACAGCTGGAATTTCAACAGAGATGATTATTTGGATTGAATAATCCAACATGAACCTCTCAAGCTTGAACAAGCCTGGTAACTTTTACTTCTGTTGAATGTAACACATAACTTTGATGGAAGGTGAGGCTAGGTGAACAGAGCCCATTTGTAAACTGAAGTCATGAATCTGCCTGGCTTAAAGGCTGAATTCTGCTGCCTCTCATGTGAAGATTACATCATGATCTTTCCAAAATCCACACTGGGGGCAAAACTTAGGCCAATCAAAAGTCACAAAATTGTATGCAAGCTTTTGAGTTCTTCCAAACTGCATTTCTCAAGAATCTTATCTTTTGAGAAATTTCAGCTTGAGCCTAGTTTGCCATTTTGGCTAGCATCTGGGCAGCATATTGAGCATGCAATTAGGATCCTTTCCACTCCTGTGGCATAGAGGAATATTTTCTGATATTCTCTTGCTATACCTGTGTCCGTTATCCCTAGTAGAAAAACTTCTGTATTTTTCATAAAGTTATACTTAAACATTTTTAAAGCTCGTCATATACTATGTTCCAGAAGCTTTTGATTTTTTCACAGGTCCACCAAACATGTATAAGTGTCCCCTCTGTTTTACCACACCTCCAGCACAGATTTGTTTTCGTCTTATACATTTTAGCTGTTCTTTTTTATCCAACACTGCACTGGCCCTTTGAAGCAGATTGCTCTAGCAATGGTTCAAAGACACTTGATTCCCTTTGTGATCAAGTTAAGTGGCAAGTATATTAAGCGTACGGGCTCTGGCTTGTTTTTGTTTTTTGTTTAAGGGGAACTTCCTTATATTTGGAATCATAGGAAAGAATAAAACGGGAGGGCAGGGGATTTTTTTTTTAAAAGCCCCTATTCTGCATAGCAAACAGCTGACCTTCCAAAAATGATTATTGTGGCTGCTAATGGCATTTTAAAGCTTTTAGCAACTTCTATGCAGACAGCAAGTTGAAATGTACTTAAGGGATATAAAAATTCATTTGGCGAATAAGATGCAGTCCAGATTCCGGTCCTGTAAGTTGTCCAAAGATCTGTGTTTAGGCATAAGGCTTTCAGTGGCTTGTTCTGAAGATAAACAGAACACATTAGCAGAAGAGTCTTCAAAGACTCCCTTGTGAGTGTTTCCAAGGGATTTTGAAAGATAGAATGAAGAAAATGACTCCTCCAGTAACATTGAGTTTTGAAAGATAAATATTAGGCAAGTGTCTAATTTTCATTGTTTGCATTTGAGGGGAGTAGTGGGGGAGAGGGAGGGCGCAGCGACACTGTCATCTCTGGCCACTAGGCAGTAAACCAAAGACAAGCCTTCTTCCTCACCTTTTTAATAACTGCGTTGAAAAGGGGGGTGCGGCAGGCCAAGTTTGTCATGTCACAGTGCTACAGAGGGGAAAACATCTGCAGCTCCTTCAAATTCCTCTTCTAAATAACCATTAAAGATAAAGGAGCTCTGGCCTCCATAGGCTCTCATCACCTTAGGGCCAAACCAGATGAGACCAAAGCAGATCAGCATGAGCAGGTCTCCTGTCGCTTTCCTCTGTTGTAAAACATGGTGTGTGAGGGCCTGATTTGGACCAGGACTGTATGGAGTGGGAAAGTGTGCCTAACAGTTCCTCCCTGCAAATTCACACACACACTGCAAAAAAGCTGCCAGTTACCCTTTTAGGAAAAACTTACAAGCACATAAAGCTTGAAGGAAGGTGGTGCAATATTGGGATAGGCTGTCAGGCAATATGAATTTAGGAATGTGGGAAACAGCCTTATGCCAAGTTAAACCTGAGGGTCCATCTAGCTCAGTAATGCATGCACAGGCTGGCAGCTTTACCCAGCCCTAGAAAGAGATGCCAGGAACAGAACCTTTTGCATGTCTTTCTGGAGCCAGAATTACCTAAGACTGTCTGAGGTATCCCAGTGCTGGATGTATGCATAGGCTAAGTAGGCTGAAGCCTAGGGCCTCTAAATCAAGGGGGCCTCACCAGCCTGTCTGCTCCTCAGCAGGCAGTCTCCACTCTCCCAAAATTGCAAACCCAAGACTTCATGTGAGGGCAGGGCAACTCAGGCCCAGCAACTGAGACTCAGGGGTAGCCAGTGGGGCCCAATTTGAACCACTGGGGCGCAATGAATTTTTCTTTCATAGGCCCCCAGTTCACAGCCAAAGTCTGCAAAATCTTATAGATATAAATAAAATCCTGGTGCGGGGGGCCCCATTAGGAGCGGCCTGCAGGGCCCAATTTGGCCAAATTGCTCCAGTTGCCTTAAGGTCAGCCCTGATGAGACTGTGCAGGGGTTGGACTGACAAGCCCTGCACCTTCTAGGTCCCTGGTGTCACCATTCAGAGTACAGACTCAATGATTTGTTAAGGAAGTAAAGGGGGGGCACTTATTGGAAATCAGTTTTGTCACCTCTCCCCCCCCCCCCCCAAATCCTGAGACAATGAGTCCAGCCACCTGTTATTCTCAGTCACATAAGCACTACACTGTAGCATGGCCATAAACCTGTACGTTCAACGGCTGAAATATACACCCAATATGTAGCAATGGAGATTTATGTTACTGCTTTATGAATGAACACTGTGTTTTATGCATTTTGTGAATTACCTAAGAGCCACCAATAGGAAGCTCTAGAATCTGACAGCTAACCAACTGGGTTCTACCAAACAGCGACCCCTATTGCTGAAAGCAGGTAACCAGCAGGGAATGCTTCAGCTCTGCCTTTGCACTGTTGACTGAACACCCCCTGCTGTGCAGATAATGGAGAAAGCTCATAAATTGTATCCCTTCTGGAATCCTGGCCAACTCTGGTTGCTGGTACGCTGGTGTAAACCCTGGTGCACCAGAAGCCCAGAATAGCAGCAAATAAAACCCGCTCATACGTCAGCGACCGATAAGACTTGTCAACCAGTTATTCCAAACTCTTCCTAAATTATAAATCTCCAAAATACAGGTCAAAAGAGAACAGGTCTGGGAAGAGCAAGGCATACAATGGGCACCAGTGAAAAGGCCCTGCTCCGTGTAGCTCCTGCCCTGTCATTTGATAGAGTACCCACTTGCCTCCTTCTTGACATGGAATACTCTCTATTGGAGTCTCCAGGTCCATTACAAAGACCATAAGAAGGGAGAGCAGGGACCTTGAAGTTCCCAACAGCTGTTAATTAAGCAAGCAAGCACACAGGTCACCTTTGTCACAGTCAGGACACCTATGTCTTGGCCAGGCCTGCGCCCAATCTTGTTTTTGTACAATCTTGTTTGTTCTCAGTAACCAAAATTATATTATCAACATATACAAGCAGAAAAGTTGTTTTCCTTCATTTGCAATGAATCGTACAAAACAAAGTGGCACTAATAAAGAAAAGTTCCAGGTTGGCAACAGAAAGCAAACTAAAAATGCTTTTGCAGTTCATCAGAACTACCCAGCAATATCAAGTTATAGGAAAACTGGTGCTATTAACAGTAATCCTTCTAGCTGGTTAATTGGTTTGGCAACTTCCATGCACATGACGCGTGATGCTAATTATTTCCACCAAGAGTTAAATGATGACTCATCAGAGGCTGCTAGAGTTGCAAATGGCAACAAAATATCTGTGAAAGGAAGAGGAGCTGGTTTGCTCAAGTGTGTTGCAGGTAGAAATACTGTTTGTAATGAAGTGAGAGCAGCTCGAATTAACAAATAAGAAAGTTTTGAGAATTTAAATTCTAGATTAAAAGTCATTACTTAATTGAGAAGGGGATTGTAACAAAAACACGGGGGCCTAATTTGAATAGTAGAGTGAATAGCAGAGTTATGAGATTCAGGTGAGGGTCAGATGCCTTGTCAATCCCAGCAGGTATATTAGAGGCCTTTGCCCTAGCCAGGCCACACTGCATGGAGCCTCTCTGCTGCCTCCCTCTCAGCTGTAGGGCAGCTGAGGGAGAGGCAGTGGGCATACGCAAGCCCCACACTGCCATTTCAGGGAGTGTGGAGCCTGCAGGTGCCCAAGCCACCATGTCACTCCCAGGAGAGATGTGTGGCTCGGGCATGCTGCAGGCCCAGAGGTAAGTGCCGGCCCCCGCGGTGTGCTGCCCAATGCCAGCTGCATTTTGTTATGTTTGTTGACTGAACTAAAAAGTTTCGTGAGCCCAATTTTTTAAAAATTGTTTTTTTAAACTCATATTTTTGTCATTTTGTCACTCCCCTCAGTGATGACACCTGGGGCGGCCCACACCCCCCCTTCCTCTCCCCACTGCATTTGTGCGTTGTCACTCCCCACATCTCCCTTGGAGAAGGCACATGAAGATGGAACTCAAACACTGAATGCAGGGCTTTGGTTGGTTCAAAATACCTCAAGGACCTTCTCTTTCCATATGAACCTACCCTGACCCTGAGATCATCTTCTGAGGCCTTCTGAGGCAGTGTCGCTCCCCCAATAAGAACATAAGAAGAGCCCTTTTCATAGTCTCATTGCTGAGCTGCAATGGGCAGAGCTCAGTAGAGTGGGAGGCCAGCCAACCAGAAGAGTCTCTGAGGTGTGCTTGCCTGGGGGCAAAGCCAGCATCTGAAGTCAGGTCCAGTCCTAGTGCTGGTTTTGACCTATAAAGCCTTAAATGGCTCAGGACCGCAATACCTTAAGGACCGCCTCTTTCCATATGAACCTACCCTGAGGTCATCTTCTGAGGCTCTCCTTCGTGTGCCTCCTCCTCAAGAGGTCCAGAGCATGGTAACATGAGAATGGGCCTTCTCTGCAGTGGAACACTCTCCCCAGGGAAGTTTGCCTAGCGCCTTCATTACACACCTTTAGGCGCCAGGCAAAAACATTCCTTTTTAACCAGGCCTTTGGCTGACCTAATCAACATCCTATACATTTTAAAATGCGGCTCTTTTTGGGGGTGTGTGGTGTTATTGCATTTGTGTCAAAATTGGTTTTATATACTTAGGCTGTCTTGTACCAGACAGCAACCTGGCTGCTGAATTCTGCAGAAGCTGTACTAACCACTTCAAGGGCTGCCCCAATTACAACACAGTAATCTAGCCTAGAAACATAGACAACAGAAGCTCCAGACAGGGGGCAGCTGGGCCACCGACTGAAGCTGATGGAAGGTGTTCTGTGTCACCAAGGCAAGACCACTTGAGCCTCAAGGAACAGGAATAGGTCTAGAAGTAAGCCCAAGCTATGTACCTGCTTCTTCAGAGATAGGATAACCCCATCCATTTGTGTCCTATTATTCATGCCAAGAAAGGTATCTGGTTCTCTTCCCCACCATTTTATCCTCACAATAACCCTGTGAGGTAGGCTAGGCTGCAATTTGGAATTCCCTCCCCTAGACATTTGCTTCTTTTTAAAGCCTGATGATTTTACAGGCATTTTCTTATGGATGTTTTCTGTTGTTTTATGCTTAGAGTGCTTTGTTTTATGTTTCATTAAGCTGTATATAAATCCTGCTAAATAAATTTCCGTCCTTATGCCCATGTTGGCTGCTTTGTTGTACGGGTGTCATCTGACATTGCTTGCTACGAGCAGATCCTGCAGAGTTTGTTTTTCTTATCCCTTCCGCATTTGCCAACTCACATTGAAACATTTTGTGGCGGCTTGCAAAATTGCCGGTTCTGCTCATGCAGATTTGTCAGAAGCCCCATTCATCATAAGCAGGGAGAAAGGAAGAAGGCGCCACAGGAGACAGCTAACTGTCAGAAGCTGGCTGTTCACAGGGACCAGCCCTGGCTTCCGGGAACATCCGGGAACTTGGTTACCTCAGCTTCTCTTTCATCCTAGAGTGGACCTAGGACTGTGAAGCTGCTGCCCTGTTAAGGCTGCTGTTACTCCTGTCCTGTCCTCATCAGGGGTGCACATGGCACCATGTGTGGGGCTTTATATTTAGAGCCCAGGAAAAAAAGGGGTAAACGTTTTATATTATACACCTTACCTTGACATGTTCTTGGAAAGCAAAGATGGGGAACCTGAGGCCCAAGGCCCCAAATACAGTGGGACCTTGGGTTAAGTACTTAATTCGTTCTGGAGGTCCGTTCTTAACCTGAAACTGTTCTTAACCTGAAACACCGCTTTAGCTAATGGGGCTTCCTGCTGCTACCACGCCGCAGGAGCACGATTTCTGTTCTCATCCTGAAGCAAAGTTCTTCACCTGAGGTAATATTTCTGGGTTAGCGGAGTCTGTAACCTAAAGCGTATGTAACCTGAAGCGTATGTAACCCGAGGTACCACTGTAATTTTATGTTGTGAACCACCCTGAGATCTGCAGGAGAAGCAAGGTTTACAGTTTTAATGCATAATAAAAATGAAAAAATGAAAAAATGCAGTTTTCTAGACCTCTCTATCTGGTCCATGAGACTCTTCCCTGGCTATACCTCCTCCTCAGCTACATTTCCTCTCAGCCAAGCTCCTCACAGCGCTACTTTGCAGTGCTTTTCACCAGCTGAAATCATAGAATCAAAGAATTGTAGTGCTGGATGGGACCTTGAGGATAATCTAGTCTGACCCCCTGCAATACAGGAATATGCAGCTGTCCCATATGGCGATCAAACCTGCAACTGTGGTAATGAATTGTGTATCAAGAAGGTGTGGGTTTTTTGTTTTTTAAAAATGTTTTGGCGTATATAATTAACAATAAATTGCCTATTGAATACTGCATAGATTATAATAATAATAGTCGAAATGCTAGTTTGTTGGCTATAAAGAGAATTTGTTTTATTTAAGGCATCTATTTTCTGCTCTCGTTCATTTTCTCTTACGTTAACAGGCCAGTTTTGACATAACAGCTCTATCTCATAACTTGCACAACCATTCTTTAATGGTAGGTGTTTTGTTCCAAATGACTCATCTAGCTACGACTGTTGTGTTAAAGAGGAGCCAGTGTGGCTGCTCCCCTGCCCTCGCCTCCAAGGCACTGTGGGGTGTCAGAAGCGCGGCTGGAGAGAGAAGGGTTCAACCTCCCTTCACTGCGTGCTGCAGTCCAGACGAAAACTGGGCCGCTCTACACCTAGAATTAAATTTTACAAATCTCCTGATGCAGTTGCTAACCCTGCAATTAAGGTAATGTCTAGTTTGAACCCAGGGAGGTCCGCCTGGCGCCATCATTTGACATTTTTTCAGCGCTCGTTAAAATTTGTCTCGTCTCCCAGGCATTTGATGGCTCGTAGGGCTTTTATATTGATGGCATGCTTTTGCTTCCAAGGTCTTTGCTGCAGTTTTATTAGGCCTGGTCAATGAACTCTATTTACTGCAATGCACTGTCTGCCCTATCCCACAGTTTTATGTTATGCATTATGGCTAAGGACCAGGTTCAATCCTTGGCATCTCCAGATTCGTCTGGGAGTGTCACCACATCTGTAAACATCTGCAAACCTCAAGAGCTGCTGCCAATCAGTGTAGACAATACTGAGCTAGATGGACCAGTGGTCTGACTAATTATAAGGTGGCTTCCCAAATTCCGATGCTCTTGAAACTGAGTAAGTTACTTGGACTTTTTATGTAGTGAGTGACTAATAAATTGAAAAGAAGATTGGGGGCAGAGCTCAGTGAAAACTGAGAAGCGGAGACTTTGGTGCGAGAGATAGTGTAGTATAATGGTTAGAGCATTAAATCACTTGACAGGGTTGTTTTGAAGATAAAAAGAGAGAAAAGAAGGGCCCTACAAACACCACTTTGATCTGCAGGATCCAAATGCAATACAAATTAATTAATTGAAAGCATTTAAGATATCATTATGTATTTCCTACTTGCATTACAGTTGCTTTGGAGGTGATGATTCAGTGAGTTCTATCAACAAAGCTACAATTCCTCAGCTGGGGAAAAAATCAAGATCTTGCAGTGAGTGCAAAATTATACATCCATTCAAGAATCACGTCAGTTTGTGTGTCAAGTCTGTATTTGGGTTAGTGCCATTTGAAATGATACAATGAGATGTTTGCCATAAATTTCAAGAGTCTGGTAATTATGCTGTGCAATTTAAGTAAATTACATTTTTTAAAAAAATAATTAAGAAGGCATGAATCAAAACATAATAAGCTTGAGACAATGTAACTGAAACATGAATCAAGACATGACAACAAGACAGCACAAAGTGAAACCTTGGCTTTGTTCATGGGTTCTTACGCAATACACTGGAGCTGCGATTGGTTGTTAATATACGGTATGCTGGAGGCCATATTTCTCAACTTGCTGCACAATACTAGCCAAGACCCCATTTCTTTTTAAAAGTGCGTTTTTACAAAGGATGCCATTTATTTATAACATGATCCGATGCATGCTTATTCCGCAGCAAGCTCCACAGTGTTCAGTGGGACTTACTCTCAAGTAAGTCTGCACAGGTGGTGCAGGGACGCGGGTGGTGCTGTGGTCTAAACCACAGAGCCTAGGGCTTGCCATTCAGAAGGTCAGCGGTTCGAATCCCCGTGACGGGGTGAGCTCCCATTGTTCGGTCCCGGCTCCTGCCCACCTAGCAGTTCTAAAGCATGTCAAAGTGCAAGTAGATAAATAGGTACCGCTCCGGCAGGAAGGTAAACGGCGTTTCCGTGCGCTGCTCTGGTTTGCCAGAAGCGGCTTAGTCATGCTGGCCACATGACCCGGAAGCTGTCTGCAGACAAACGCCGGCTCCCTTGGCCTATAGAGCGAGATGAGCACCATAACCCCAGAGTCGTTCGTGACTAGACCTAACGGTCAGGTGTACCTTTACCTTTAAGTCTGCACAGGATCAACATAGGAACACAGGAAAATGTCTAATACTGAGCCAGACCATTGGTCCACCTAGCTCAGCAATCTCTACAGTGACTGGCAGTGGCTCTTCAGGCAGGACTCCAAATTCTCTGACTTCCAGTCTAGGAATGGAGCCTTGAGAGACGTCCTTTTGATCTCTCTAACTAAAAGGCTTTCAAATCCAGTAGTACCTCCGGTTACGTAACCCTCTGGTTATGTAAACTTCGGGATGTGAAAGCGGCAAACCCATAAGTATTTTACCTGGTTTTGTCGTGCGTGCATGCACAGAAGCGGTCCTCAGGTTGCCGAAACCTCGGGATCTGACCGGACCTCGGAACGGATCCCATCCGCAACCGGAGGTACCACTGTGCTTGGAAAGCAGCTCTAGATTAACATCAAAGGGTAAGTAAACTTTTTAGCGTCTCTTTACAAGAATAATTAAGATAATTCACCAAGTCTACCAACACGTGAGCTGCTGAAAGAAAAAAAGCGACAGAACATATCGCTGAAAAAAACATGGCTGATGTGAAAAAAGCTGACTCAGAGGCTACCAAGCATAAACAGACAGACCCAAATACTGTTTTACAAAATATCCTGGCCCAGCGTCAAACCCTAAACCATATACAAGACCAGCTGAAACTGCCCACTCTACGTTAGTTTGACATAGAACATGTTTTCAAAATCCCAGTGAAAAGGCGAAGAACGGGGGCTCCCTCAGATGTAGTAATTGTCAGGTTTGTGCGTGTTCAAGATAAAGATGCACTCTTATGCAAATTCCGCCAAAAACCAATGGAAGCCCCGGTCAAGCGGGAAAAGAAGAATATTTCTCTCTTTCTGGACTTTTCCAAGGATATGATTGAAGCACGCTCTAAATTTGTTAAAGCAAAAGCCCTTGCTAGGGCAAAGAATGTGAAATACTACATTCAGTTCCCGGGAAAGTTTTGTATTCAGTATTCAGGTCAAACTCACAAATTCAACCAGCCAGATTTTGCAGAGGCATTTCTCATTAAAATTGGTTCCCACCCTGGAACTGAAGCTTTTAATGACTCCCTTAACTAACTAATAAGAGGATACACTGTTGAAGATACTATTTTGCCAGTCTGGGTGTTCCGCCAATAGATTGGAGTGTAAGCAGTCAGCTGTGAAAAACAACAACAAGAGAACGTTTTATATCACCTGTTTATCAACTAGTGAAGCAGTAAAAGTCACCACTGCTTTTTGAATAAAAATATTAACAAGTCAGAGTCAAGTTTTTAGGAAAGAAGGAGGAGGAAATGGTGAGCTCAGCTCATTCTGGAAGTAATGATTTTTCTTTTCCTTTTTCCATTTGGATTATTTTTTCTGTTTTTATTTTTCTTTTATTTTCAAAACTGGTTAAGTTGGATAATCTCTTTTTTGTTTTCTTTATGTAACACTTATGTGGTAGGAGATTTTTCTCTGTCTCTTCTTATTTTGTTCTGTTTTTTTCTTTGCTTTTTTATTCTTTATTCTCCCCCCTTTTCAATAATAATAATAATAATAATAATAATAATAATAATAATGAAATTGCTTGGTTATGACTATTATTATGTATACAAAGCCAAATTATATAAATAGATAAGTGCAGTGCAGTGCTTTTTGTTCTTAAAAAAAATATGTTTAGGGATACTCTCATTTTCCTACTCATTTTGAAATACTGCCTCTCAATGAGGCCAAACTTAGATTCACAAAATGTTTAGGGGTATGCATACCCCAGCGTCCCTCCAGGGAAAAGCACTGGATAAGTGTAAGGTATTTAAGGTGCATATACAAGAAACCTTGTAACAATGAATATTGGATTTATGACCAAGAGAAGAGAGGCCAAAAGGAAATTAATAATACAATATGAAGTTAGTTAGTTTAGTTGTAAAAGGGCTGAGAGATTCAAAAAAAACACCACACTGAGTAATTCTGCAATACTTAAAATCTTTAAATACTGATATTGCTTATTTACAAGAGACACATTTGTTGGAACAAGACAAAAAGGTGTTAATGAAGGATTGGGTGGGAAAGGTATATACTACAAATTATACTTCTAGTGCTAGAGGTCTTGCTATCTTGATACGAAAATGATTGAGGGTGGATATACAACAAGTTGTTAGGGATGAAAATGGACACTATTTAATTTTGTGTGTGAAAATTGCTGAAATGGTAATAATGTTGCTGAAATGGTAATAATGTTGATTAATATATATGGGCCAAATGTAGATCCCCAAAAATATGTTTTTTCAATGTTTTAGTCATCTGAATCAAAGTACATATGATAATTAGAAGGTTTTAACAATGTATTTGGATGGCATGCATATCTGTGGTATGATAAGGTCAAAGCACATAAAGCATTTAAGAATCATATTGTCAGGAAAGCATTGTTTAATGTCTGGATAAGATATAAGGATTTATTGGAAAACAAAACCCCAAGGTGGTTGTCACCGATGGAAGCAAAAGCACAGAAAAAGCTCAATATGGAGGCCAAATGGATTATTAATAGGTAAAAATTTAATGTTACAATATGTTAAGATTAAAGACTAGGATAAACAAAGAGGGCAAGGATTTGCTGAACCAACAAACCGAACTGGAATACAAAAAAGGGAGGCGTGAGGAGGTCCGGGAAACAAGCTAATGAAAAATAAGTAATGGAAAGATTGAGTTGTTTTTAACCATTTTTATTTTGTATTTTCTTCTTTTTTATTTTTATTTTGTAATATTTTGAAAATCTTAATAAATATATTATAAAAAAACAAAAACAAAGTACATATGATAAACTTATAATAGGAGGTGATTTCAATGAAATAATTGATCCTAACCTGGATAGAAACACACCTCCACGAAAAAAACCACACGATTCATTAGTTAGAGAAACTCTAAAAAAGTACATGCAAGAGTTGAATCTGGTTGACCCTTGGCACTTAAGGCATCCTACCAAAAGGAAGTTTATGTTCTATAGTGAAGTACATAAAAATTGTTTTCGGTTGGATATTTTATTAATAACAGCGCCCTTGTACCATCAAATCCAGGTATAAGATGCTGGAGAAATTAAACCAGTGTAAATTACCCCCGTTCCAAATTCTGTTCAGGAGTGGGGCTGCTGCCAGCAGGTTCCCCCCTCCATTTCACCTGGATCCCCCCTTCCTGTCGATATTTACTGTATGTAAACTTATTTGCTAACATAACATTCCATACCTTAACCCACTTTAGTGTCTGTGTTGTACCTTGCTCTGCTTCCAGAAGCTTACCAATTAAATGTGTGTCGGGATCAGATTATTGATCAGATTATTCCCCACCCACCCCATAACCCAGTGGTATAATTATAGGGTTTAATAAGACCCCATGAAACAGTCACAGCATTTCCCCCAAAGAGCTGAATTTTAACACAGTTCTATTATTCATATATATATATATATATATATATATATATATATATATATATGTCTCTATGCCATTTGAATTTAAAGCTGGGTTCAGTTAGGTCTTCTTTCATCAAAATACTGTAAGTTTCAGACATCACCCTTCTGTAAAAGGATGTTTTAAGATTTCCGCCAATCTTAATCAGACTTGCATTGATATTGCCTTTCTTTTGTACATTCTGTAAGGATCTCATTATTTGAACATATGGGGTATGACGTTTGAACATAATGTCTTCAGTGCTAGTCCTACTCAGTGTACAACCACTGAAAATAATAGGCATGACTAACTTAGGTCCATTAATTTTAATGAGTCTATTTGGGCTATAATTTAGTTGAGTACAAACTACTCAAAACAAGGAAATACTACATTTGGAAACATGTGCCTAACATCACCATATTTTAAAATGTGTCCACCTTTCATAAAGTCAACAAGCTTGGACATATTGTTTTCAACCATATATAATCCCCCTCTCCCCAATTCTCTCATCTGCTGAATCCCAGAATTAAAAACCCAAAGGCGATATATCTGGGACCAAATTCTACCAAAACAATTTCCATGTGTTAGTTATTACTTCCTGTGTGGGATTGTTTCCTGATACCTTTTCTTTAGCTTTCCTTAACCAAATCTATCCTGATAGATTGCTGTTCCACCACCCAAGCTGATGTTTCCATGGAATTGTGTAAGGCACTGCCGAACTTCCATTGGCATATTTTGCTTCACAATTTTAGCTTTAATACAAGAGTTTTATTCTTCCAACCAAATCTGCTAATACACGACATTTTAACATTGCTTGCGTTGCCATCAATGGTTAAAAGAAGAATTTTAAAAACCTGGAAAGGGTTTTCCTTTTCATTTTAGTTGTAGAGTTTCTTGAGTCAACTCTTCCACTATGCAAAAGCACATTGCTGCTTGGTTGGAGGTGATTCTCAGTCATCACAGGCTACCAAAGCAAATGGCTACCAGCATGGTCTATTGCACAGACCTTTGCTTGGATGAGAGATTTAGAGGGGAAGAGTTACCATAGCTTAGCTTCACCCCCCCCCCCTCAAAACAAAGCACAGGCCACAGTCTCATGCACTGTTACACACATACCAATCTCGGAGAGGTAAGAGATCTCAACAGTCTCAGGGCATGCCTTGGGTACACTTTGATAAGAACAAAGGTCAGTGGGAGCTTGTGGTGTCTTTGTGATATATGGTTTCATTTACACACCCATACAGGCTGAGCGTTCACACTTCAACAGATCTTGCTCCTCTGTTTGCAATAACTAACCCAAGCTATTAGTTTGGATTCTAGCAGAGAGCAAATCAGGCCTTTGTGTATTTCCACCTTCAGCCAAAGAAAAGGCTTCTTCTTCCACACTCCCCACCGCTGGGCAACCGAGTCCTGATTCCCAAATGACTCTCTACTTCCAGCACAGGCCATGTTTTCAGGGTTGCTGACCACTCTGCCAGAGCCATCAAGACAATCTCCAGAAATTCTGCTGGTTCTGTTAACCCTCTCATGACCCACAACCAAGAATGACAGGACTGTCAGGAGCCCCTCAGATGGGATCTACACAAATCTCCTCACCCTTTGGGAGGGACGGCAACCTTTGGGTTGAGTGCCATTGGCCTGAAAAGCCATATATTTAAAGATGTTGATGAGAATGAACAGTACACTTATAAGGAGAGTAAATGGACTTGGGTGGAATCTACACACATATTTAAAAAGCTGTGAAAATGCTTTCTTAAAAAATGTTTTGAAAACTATATTGAATTTGCCATAGCTCACTGTCACCATCTAGTGTCACATTTTTATATTGCACGTTATGGCACATTTAAAAGACTTTTTTTTTGCAGCTGTATAGCTGAGTCTTGAGACTTAACTAGGAAATAAATGTGCACAGGGCCATATACATATCACTTCCAAATGCCATCTGCCCACAAAATAAGGCTGTAGGTAGTCCTAAGCACAAACATGGGGAGTAAGTCTCACTGAAATCAATGGAGCTTACATCTTGGTAAACACCCTTAGGATCATACTGCATATCAGTGCAGGAATAACTTGTGTGTTAGTATTTGAATTGAATGCTGGCAGAAGCTAAAATGAAACAGAATCCCTGTTGGAGGAACACACTTTCCCTAGGTACAGTCACACTGGGACTGGGTTTGGGAAAACAAGAAAGCAAATATTTATTACTGGAAATGCAGGTTGATAGGAAGGATCTTTAGTTCTATCTATGATAGGACTAAGCAGCCATGAGTGGTGTTTGCTCTTGCATCTGAAGAGAGATCCAAAATATGCCTGCTTTCAGGAGGAAGGCATGCAGAAGGAAGAAAGAAGGGAAAGGAAGTAGAAGTGAGGTCATTGACATTGAGAGGATCAGTCTAACACAGGGGTAGGCAACCTAAGGCTCGGAGGCCGGATGCAGCCCAATCACCTTCTTAATCCGGCCTGTGGACGGTCCGGGAATCAGCATGTTTTTACATGAGTAGAATGTGTGTTTTATTTAAAATGCATCTCTGGGTTATTTGTGGGGCCCGCCTGGTGTTTTTACATGAATAGAGTGTGCCCTTTTATTTAAAATGTATCTCTGGGTTATTTGTGGGGCATAGGAATTCGTTCATTCTACCCCTCAAGATATAGTCTGGCCCACCACATGGTCTGAGGGACAGTGGACCATCCCACGGTTGAAAAATGTTGCTGACCCCTGGACTCTTAACACCTAAAGAAGATCAACATAGATCAGCAAAAGGACAGTTTAGAAGGCTTGAAAGTTCCCCTCTCTATCTATCCTTTCTCATCCAGATACAGCAGCCCACAGTACAAGGTGAGTCACATCCCAGCACTTCCAACATTGTGCTGTATACTGAATCATTTGTTAAAGCCACTTCCGGCCTGCCGAGGAGGTGGGGTTGCGGGCTTCACTCCCACCCCCACGTGAGCGGGGGCTGGTTTCCCCCGCGAGAACAGGGGAATCCCGGCGCGTTTTCCCCTCAGCCAGCCTATCGGCTGGCTGGGGGGGGGGTCATGGCCTACCCTATTTAGGGCCGGTGCAGAATTCAATAAAGTTGTGGCCTAATTTGCCCATTTAACCTTAAATTATGGTGTCTCGTGTCTTTATTTATCCTGGTGGGGGGGGGGGCGAAAACTCGCCACGCAACTTAAACTGTGGAATCTCTACAATTTGTGGGTCAATTTTAGTGATGATACACCACTTAAAGCAGTGGCAAAGATATAAAATAGATGCTAACTACATTTACAATGTTGTTCCATTTCAAAGAAACCCCAAATTAACAGTGGTGCCATTTATCAGAACATCTGGCTATCTTGATGTATTGGATTTATCTTTCTCCAGGTCATTTGTACACATGCGATTATATAAGAGTTGCACAGATGAGCTACTCTGATACCTGCCTGTGTGTTTTCTATCCCCAAATAGGGCAGGATTTCTCCCTCTCTCCTTTCTATTGTTCCAAGTTAGCTGCCACTGTCATTTGCATCCGTCTCAATCCAATGTGTTATTCTTACCAAATCTTGTACGAATCCCCTCGAGGGCTCGCAGCTGATAACAGAAAAGAAACTCCTTTATGTTCATAATGATGAAACAAAGCATCAAGTCATTGGAGTTGATTTTACCCAAGACACTCTCTGAATTATTTGCCCTCTCGCAGCTGTCATGGGCTTGAAGCTTTCAAAAGCCCATTTTGTTCTTGCTCTTAGCTGTTTCATTGTCAAAGGCATGTGCTTTACTCTTGGGTTTGCCTTGTGAAGCTCAAAGAAGATGGAAGTTACGCAGCTTCTCAAAGTTAAACAAAAACCCAGCTGGTTAATTAACTTCCCTGATTTTATGCAGCAAATGTTGCGATCTCCTTTCCCCCAACTTATTTCAAATTGTGCTTTCATGCTGCAGAGGGACAGCTTCAAAATATTTGGGGGGGGGGGATGACAAGAGCAAGTCCACAAACTTCCAGGCTTCCAGGTGTGATGTGGCAGGGGGTTAAACCTTCTCACCACATACAGTACTAATATCAAGCTGCACATGCAAGAGTTAAGGCCCTCTGGAGGACTGTGGAGACTGGTCCATTAGGCAAGTGGGGTGCTGCCCTACCAGGCTCAGCCCCTGCCTCCAGTCAGCCTCCACCTGCCTACCTCCTTACTTAACTACCAGTCTAGGAGGTAGCACTGGCTGTCAGCCTCCTCCTCCTCCTGTCAGTGTTGCCTTTGTACATGGGTAGGCAAACTAAGGCCCAGGGACCGGATCAGGACCAATCGCCTTCTAAATCCGGACCGCGGACAATCGGGGAATCAGCATGTTTTTACATGAGTAGAATGTGTCCTTTTATTTAAAATGCATCTCTGGGTTATTTGTGGGGACTGCCTGGTGTTTTTACATGAATAGAATGTGTCCTTTTATTTAAAATGCATCTCTGGGCTATTTGTGGGGCATAGGAATTCGTTCATCCCCCCCCCAAAAAAATATAGTCCGGCCCCCCACAAGGTCTGAGGGACAGTGGACCGGCCCCTGCTGAAAAAGTTTGCTGACCCCTGCTGGCTTTATAGAACTCAACAGGAAGGAAGATGGGAACAAAATCAGAAGTAGCCAGCAACTTATACCCTCCTGCCAGCTATTTGCTCTGTTGCCACCTACTGTTGGCCTCCCTACCCAACTATCATTACCCAACCATGAATTTCTTCTGTGGACATTGCATATATACCAGTGTAGACTGTGTACCTAGGAAACTGCCTTTTACTGGATTAGAACATTGACCTATCTAGTTCAGAACTGACTACACCAGGCTCTCCCAAGCTGGCTAGAGGTTGTTGGTCTACAACTCCCATCAGCCACAGCCAACATGGGCAGAGGTCAAAGATTCTGGGAGCTGTAGTCTAGCAACATCTGGAAGGCACCAGGTTGGGGAAGGCTGGTCTGCACTGACTGGCAGCAGTTGTCCCGGGTGTCTTTCTCAGCTCTTAAGATGCCAAGGACTAAACCCGGGGTCCTCAACATGTGAGGAATGTGCTGTACCACTGGATTTTGCTCTGCCTCCAGGATGACTTCTCTTAAAAAGAAGAAGAAAAGAGCATTCTAAAATGTGTGGACACTGCATCTCATTTCTAGGCAGAACTGAGCCTTGGTGCCTTTCAGGTTTTGAAATTAAAACCTGGGCCTGGCATGGTGGACATAATATAATAATGGAGATTTAAAGCAAAGAAACAAAACATCTCCTACTATAGGTCGGCACTGCCTGCAGGTATGTGCATGGATACAGCCTGGGCTCTAATTTGTCACCAGGTTCCTCCTCCTCTACGATTGTTCAGAAGAGATTATGTGGGCTTAGAAGGATGGAGCCTGCACTAGATGGAGCCGAATGATTTCTAAACCAAGGACACACAGCCGTTGACAGGATTCATCTAGGAACCGAAATCTGATTAATGATGCAAAATTTAGGTCAGGTGGATTGATTCTGAAAAGAGATCTAATGAATCAAGGTCACTCGACTGTTTTTTAAAACTTTGTACTCAGAAATGTCAAGACACTGTACTTCCCTTACTTTATACCTGGCATGTAATGATTCTCTCCAAAAATCATAACCCATCACACATTTTCCGTTCAGGAATATCAATCAGCACCGGGCACATAACTGTTTTGTCCAAAGCGCTCTTAGTCATTTCACTTTCCACTCCAGTTACAAGCAAAGCCCTGTGACATCTTAAACTGCCTTTTGACATGTAATCATGAGATGCTATTAGAACATCTCATTCTGCTTTGCTTCCATTGCCTCCACATAAAACCCAATTGTTTCTTTCTCTCTCTTTCTCTCAATTAAGCCAATTGTTCCTACTGTTCTTTTACGAATTCAGCGCAAGTCTTGCTGTGCTCAGTAGCTGGAGGCAGAGTTATCTTGCTTTTCTTGCCATAAAATTGCCCTTAATGCGGGAATGGCAAAACGGAAATCTAATTTGATATATTTTCATCGCTTAATGATGAGGATTGACTATTAGGACTTTTTTTTTTTTTTAAAAAAAGGCTCTCTCTCCAAATACATTTATATTGATATATGAGAAAATGAACAACAATGCAGCTACATGATTGTCATAAAAATTGTTTCCTAGTTTAAATTACCCGGAACTCCTGGGATTTGTTCTCACAGTTGATATTGCAGGGGTTGTTCTGTTGCTAAAAGTGCCTTCCCCAGTTCCAAGTCATTTTATGACAAATTGACCCTGAGCCTTTTTCCTATTTTCCTCAGCTAAGCAAACCCTATGCCCAACTCCTGCATTATCTGTCCTGTCTTAATTATGATGAAAGCAAAAAATGGAGATATTTGTTCCAGATTTAACAAGTTCCTTGGCTCTTAGCAGTCTGTTGAAGGACACAGCGAGGGAGAGATATAAATAGAGCCATTCAGAAATCAGAATTATGATGAAAGGACCCATTAGCTAATTGGCCATTTTGCTATTAGACAAATACTACATTAATTATCTGATTAAAACTTAAATATATATATATATGAACAATAGTCCTAGTCAACCTAGTTACTTATGCCTACATGCCAACTTAGATCCATAAGCTCTAGTTGACCATAGGAGGCACTGCAGGGGACAGAGAATTTACAGAGCCTTGTGGCAGAGTAAATTTTTTGGCCATCTTGTTGACTTGCTGGAATTCAAGCCTCAGATCTATTAAATACTTTGGGTTGCATCCAACAGAGTTATGCCATCAGTGCAAGGACTTCTTCCATGCAATTGAACATCCTCTCCTCTGCCCCATGTTTTTCACCTTGCCACTTTCAATGCAAAAGGGCAGCACACTCAATATAGAGTGTAACTGGACACAGGGAATGAGGCAATATAAGGTCTATGTCATGCCTCTTTCACCTTTGAATATTCAAATGTGGACCAGGAGATGGTGACATAAGGTTCCCATTGTCTTGTGGCAGTGACCTAAGTGCTTAGTTAGCTTCTGCAGAGTTCAGACACCAAATGGAGGAGAGGGGGGAAAAATCAGGATCCCATTACTTCAATTTTACAGCTTTAGTAGGAAAACAGTATGGCAAGTTGAGCTCCAAGCTTCAACTGCATCTCCAGTACCCCAGGCAGGCAGCCTTCTGTTAGCTACAATAAATTTCATTTAGCCTTTGTTTACATTTGGCAGGACCTGTAGACATATGGCCAAAAATATCTCGGTCGCTGGAGGCAGACAGCACCAAAGAGGTGATAAAACCCAGTTCAGCTACTTAGTTAACATAAACAATGGCATTGCACGGAAGGCAATTCTTAAAGTAACTTGCTCATTAAGCAATCCTGTGTGTGTGTGTGTGTGTGTGTCTGTCATTCTTTACACTTGTGTAAAGGACCAAATAAAGAGAGGGGAATGCTTTCGTTTTTATCTCCCCAGTGATGACTACTTTTGCAGTTGTCTTGGAGCCAGTAGACACCAGCCAAATGACGGTGGATTTGAACAATCAGATGCCTGGAGACCGACAGTTATTTAAGAGAGCTGAAGGTGTTATGGCAGATGCATCACTTCCTATGATGTGCTTATGCATTTCTATTGCCCCACAGCCTTCTCTGGTTCAGCAGATTTTTCAGGTTTTCGAAGCTCTGCAAAGCCTGACATAGGGATGCGTGCACACGCACACCAGGATCCAGGATGGCTCCATCCTGCCAAAATCAGCTCTCTGAAACAGATAACCTCTCTCCAGACATGCTGGATGCTTTAAACCTGACCATGTAAATCTGGAGATGGGGATCCTGTGATCCTCCAGGTGTTGTTAGGTTTCAACTCCCATCATTCCTGATTACAGTGGTGCCTCAGGTTACATACGCTTTAGGTTACAGACTCCGCTAACCCAGAAATAGTGCTTCAGGTTAAGAACTTTGCTTCAGGATAAGAACAGAAATTGTGCTCCGGCAGCGCGGCAGCAGAAGGAGGCCCCATTAGCTAAAGTGGTGCTTCAGGTTAAGAACAGTTTCAGGTTAAGACCGGACCTCCGGAACGAATTAAGTACTTAACCCGAGGTACCACTGTATTGGCTGTGCTGTCTGGGGCTGATGGGAATTGGAGTCAAACCATGCCTGAAGGGCCACAGGTACCCCATTCTTGATTTAAGTTGACTACTCCACTGGGTGGAGCAGATTGCCACTTGGAACCTCTCAACTTTCCTTCCCATGCTGTTGGAAAACCTACTTGGGGGGAAACGGTTTCTAGCTGCATGATAAGATTGAATGTTCTTAGTGGTGAACCACTATACCCAAGCAGCTCTGAACATGGAAAAGTCTCTGTGCAGGGTTAAAGTGTTTGCCATATGATTGTCATTTGGACCCGTTCTCTCTTTCTGCCATTGGCATTCAGACAGCAAGTTCTCTGGGACAGTTTTGTTACGTATGTTCCTTTGTAAAACCCAATCTCTGTTGATAGGACTGTTTAAATGACAAGATTGCTGAAGGAACTGCAAGGCTAAACACACTCACTAATGAGTAAAACCAATTGAATTCAGTGTGGCTTCCTGCATCTGAATCAAGGTGATTAGGGCTATGTTGTTACTGAATCTGCTTGCCACTGTGGGAACAGAATGCTGGGATCGACAGGCCTCTGGTCTGATCTAGCAGAGCTCTTCTTATGTTCTTAACTCTGTAAAGCTGCCCTGAACTACCTGAGGCACACAAAAGGTAGAGGGCATTGTGTCCAGAAGATCCAGAATCAGGAATGCAGAACTGTTGATACTTGAATATGTAAATCCATGCTTATTGGGCAACTAGGTAGTATCTCATTGGACAACCCTCCAAGCCGCTGTCATTCTCATTCTCTTGGCTGAATTGTTCTATTTACTGTCAAATCAGCACCAAGCGCATGTGTTCCCCTGCCCAATGAGCAGGTACAGGATTGTCTCTTTTGCAAACCGTTAGCCTTTGTTACCAGCAATTGAAATGAAGAAGGCTTTGGTAAAAAACACACCAAAAAACCAGTCTAAAAGCTATCTATCCAAATAGGCTCACTCAGAAGGGCTTGCTGCAGATTTGTGCGAAGACACCCAAGAGGCCGTGTGTGTGTGTGTGTGTGTGTGTGTGTGTGTAGAACAGAGATAAATTCTATCCAATAACTGGCAAACAAACAGTGGTGGCTATAAAGAAAGGGATTTGTGGTATGTTCCTAAAGTGTGTATTCAACATTAATTGGGGGCACAGGTGGCAGGAAAGAGCTATTTCATGCAAAGCTAGTATTCTGGCTATTTATTTTTCTCCTTGTTGCTTCTCTCTTTGGAATGTTGTCCTGTGGTGTGTTCATTAAAAAAGGCTGTTTGGGGGGCATGTTTCCTAGGTTGCATTACTTGAGGACTTGAATGTTTGCTGAGTCAGAGTAGAACAAGTTACCTGCTCCTTCTAGGCAAGTGCCTTCCCACCCAGGGCAGTCTGTCTCCTCACTTCCTGGATGTGAGAACTTGGAACATGTAACATCTCTGTCTTTTCAGGGTTCAGCTTCAGTTTATTGACCCACATCCAACACATTACTGCTTCCAACACCTCCTCTCTTGATTCAGTTGGAACACAGAGATAGTGCTGTTGATGGCATTTCACTGCTACAATAAGACAAAGGTAAAGGTAAAGGACCCCTGACAGTTAAGTCCAGCCGTGAACGACTCTGGGGTTGGGGCGCTCATCTTGCTTTACTGGCTGAGGGGGCCGACGTTTGTCCGCAGACAGTTTTTCCGGGTCATGTGGCCAGCATGACTAAGCCGCTTCTGGCGAAACCAGGGCAGCGCACAGAAACGCCGTTTACCTTCCCACTGGAGCAGTACCTATTTATCTACTTGCACTTTGACGTGCTTTTGAACTGCTAGGTCGGCAGGAGCTGGGACCAAGCAACCAGAGCTCACCACATCGCGGGGATTCGAACCGCCAACCTTCCGATCGGCACGCCCTTGGCTCAGTGGTTTAGACCACAGTGCCACCAAATGAAAAGCAAAAAGTTCCCTGTATTGCAAGTTGATCTGGGGTGGTTCTACACACGGGGGGTGGGATGCTATAAATAAGTCAGAAATCAAATTGTTATAACAAAAGAAGAAGAAAAAAACCCTATGTAAAAACGCTATAGAAAGGTTTTGTGCTCTCTGGCACCATCTGGTGTTGCATGTTTATAACATGTTCAAATCACTGTTTTCTGACTAATGTAGCTGAGTCCCATGGTCTTCTTTGAAAATGGTAAGTAGACCCAGACTTGGATTACATTGTACATGCTGATTTGTAATAGTGCTTATTTTTAGAAATGCTAGATGTTTGCAAATCTTGAAAGGTGGCTATGTTCAGTTTTCATACTGGAAAGTACAGATTTGATGTTGGTGTTGACTCAGTCCTTACTGGCTTCCGCAGAGGGTGGTTCATTAGAGCACTGCCCCACAAACCTTTGTCTACCCTCAGGGAGCCCCTGCCTTCCTACCTTCTTACTTACAATCAGTCAGTCAGTCAGTCAGTCAGTCAGGGAACAGCTTTGCCCATCATTAGTTTTGGCTCCCCCTACTACTGGCTTCCACTCTTAGTCCCACTGAGCACTAGTCACCACTGCTTGTAGTGGAGAGATTTTCAAAGCTGTGTAGATCATTCCAACATTTATTGACTATTGCAGCATTTGACTCTCCCACTTGTGTCTTTAAAAGTCCGTAAATGATTGGATTTTTCAGACATATGGCGAAGAACTGCTCATACCTTTGAGCTTGTGAAAGACTCTTCCAACTGCCAGAAACAGAAGCAAGATTTCTGAGCGTTGGCTCCAAGGCAAAAGTCATGTCTGGTTATGAGGAATCTGAGTTGAGTGCTTCTCCTGGAGATATTCTGTTTCTTCTAGTCCAAGAAAGAGTTGCTGGAGGTGATCCTGTTGGCATTTTTGCATTCATTGGTTAAGCAAATCCCTCACCCAAGATAAGATGTTATATTTATGATGATTTGTTAGAACACAAATGAAGCTCCTCTCCCCTAAAACAGAAGCTATTTCTCTCATACTTTTATTGTCATGTTGGATAATTTTTTTCTTTAAAAAAAGAAAGCTAATAAAAACAATTTAAAGGCAAGGAAGGAAGGAAGGAAGGAAGGAAGGAAGGAAGGAAGGAAGGAAAGCAAGCAAGCAAGCTAAGCTGTTGGTTACTGCTGTTGGTTAATGCTAGAGAAAATAAGATACAAAACAGAGAAGCTGGTAACTTTCATGGGATCAGTTACTGTTAGTAGCTTGCAGGTTATGCAAATTCTTCAGGTCAGTTCACTCATGTATACCAACTGAGTCCCCATGTGTCTGTTTGCATGGCTGGATGGCTAACCGTTGGAAGACCAATGTAGTCCCATTAGGAACCTATAAAACTTCCTTGTACTGTCAGACCAATGCTCCACCCATCTTCAAATTGTCTACATAGAATGGAAGCAGCAAACCATGGTCTATATCCTATATCTGTAGAGTCAATACTGTCACTGGAGACCAGGCATTGAGCAGTATATAATTATTAATAATAGTAAAATAACAACAACAACAACAACAACAACAACAACAAAAATAAATAAATAAATTTAAAAAATAATAATAGTCAAATAACATCTTGACTTAAAGCAAACTGCAGCAGTGGGAGTGCACATCATTCTACTAAGTGTCTTGCTCCCTGGTCTTTTTTGTTGTTGCAGGGGGTGGGGGAAGGTTCTTGCCTGCAAAGTTTTGCTTAGCCAGTTGGTAATCCCATTCCATGAATACCTAATAGGGGGGAAACAAATGAGGCTCACTTTCTGTCAGCTGTGCTGGAGTTGCTCATTCTGTTGCCAATCCAGGGAACCCTGTCCAAAATACTTGGCAGATTATTATTTCTCCTGTATATTAAGAACGGGTAGTAGTATTTCATAAATGAAGGGTATACCAGGTCAGGGAGGGAAAAAGAAGAAGAACCTATCCCTTCCCTTGCCCCAAACTTTTATTCATCCGTATGACCAAGCCCATTAATTTTGAAGTTCAGTATGTGTTGTGACTCCACTTTCTCCTCCGCCCTGTTCCCCAATCTTCTCTCTGTGTGACTCTCATTTTGCTTAGGTCTTCCTTTTCTTTAGAAAGGTGCAGCAGGTCAGAGCGTGCTCTGGAAATCCTCCTGTCACTGTTTGCATAGGGAGACTATGGCCTCCAATAGTGCCATGGGTGTCAATGGGCAGACAGCACACTGATCAACAGCAGAAAGCATCACCCCCTGACATCGTGGAAGAAGCAGGAAGAGTGAGTGGAGAGGTATTAGAAAGCGTGAGCTGCACATTTAGCCCTGGCAAAATTTGGGAATGGGAAGAATCCTCTGGTCTCACCTATCTCAGAAGTGCTGTTGTTGGACTTGGTTGCAAGTTGCTTTGGGCTGCCTTGGGCAAGATTAACTAATTTAATTAACAACAACAATAACCTTTGAGTATGTGTAAACAATCCTCCCCCCTCAAAAAAATAAGAATCAAATGATGATAGTTTGTTTGGCACGATGGTACTTAATCAACAAACACCTTTGATCAGATCCCTAATCCCTTAAAAGGGGAAAGTGGGCAGAGCAAGGGATGTGACTCTTTCCTTTGTACCATAAGCTCCATATCAGCCACACAAAGGCAGAGGGTTCAATGCACTATACAGACGCCTCTCTCCATCATCTGTCCAGGCAAGCAAGAGATATCACAGTTCAAGGATGCATTCCAGCCAGATAAAAGCACTTGAGGAGCTGGTAGAGCAGGGCTGGTAAGGCTGAGTCTTGAGGAGAGTCCCAGGGGCCAGATAGGGTTCTCCACCTGAGGTTCTCCACCCCTACACATTCACTAGGCTGTTAAATGGATTCTTCTGGGGGCGTTCAGAGCAAAATAAAGCCCTGGAGAAGTGAATATAAGGAGCTAAGCCACCCGCAGCAATGAGGAGCAAAGGGTCCTGTTGGTTATTAGGGTGGCTGAGCTTCACTCCTTCACCAGTGGAGAGAACACAGGATGTCCTTCTCAGTGGCTGCTGCTCAGCTTGTGGATCTCACTTGCCTCAAATGAAACACAACACACACATGCTGACTGGGAACGGTTATGGACCACAGGTATGAAATTTACGGCCTGTAACGCCTTAAGAGAAAATATAATGAAAATGATTTATAGGTGGTACTTAACCCCAGTCAAGCTAGCAAAAATTTATCATTTGCCTGATAATAAATGTTGGAAATGTAAAGAAAATGAAGGTACTTTTTTTCACCTTTGGTGGACGTGCCCAAAGATCAAGGCCTTCTGGGAAATGATATATAATGAACTAAAAAAGGTATTGAAATATACTTTCTTGAAGAAACCAGAGGCCTTCCTCTTGGGCATGGTCGGCCAATTGGTGCGAAGGGAAGACAGGAATTTTTTTATGTATGCGACAGCAGCGGCAAGAATACTTATTGGGAAATACTGGAAGACACAAGAATTGCCTACCCGAGAAGAATGGCAGAGGAAAGTGATAGACTATATGGAACTGGCTGAGATGACCGGCAGAATTCGAGACCAGGAAGAAGGGTCGATGGAAGAAGATTGGAAAAAAATTAAAATATATCTTCAGAAATACTGTAATATAAAAGAATGTTAGAAAAGGTTGGAGAAGAATATTAGACCGTATTGGCAGACAGAGTATAATGGAATAAGTAAATATGAAGTGTAAAGTAAAGATAGAGGAGAATTAAATACTTTCGAATGTTAAAATAAGTAAATGAAAAGAAGGTTAGAAGGATTTGCTGGAGATACGATTCAAATTAGAATACAAAGCAGAGAGGTGAGAGGAAGTCACGGAAATAAGTAAATGGGAAGACGGTTCTAATGGTTTAATTTGATTTTTTGTTACTTTTTTTATTGTGATTTTTTGTCTTTTGTATTTCTCTTTGTACTGTTCGTTTTTTTTTTTTGTAAGATGTATGTGATTTGGTTTTCTTTTTCTACTTTTTTCATTTTCTGTAATTTTAAAATTGGAATAAATATTCTTAAAAAAAATAAAAATGAAACACAACACATGGTTAAACACGGGAATTTGTTTTCCCCAAAAACATGGAGTGATGGCCACCAATTTAGATGGCTTTAAAAGAGGATTAGACACATTCATGGAGGATAATGCTACCAGTGGCTGCTATGTTCTACCACCACTGTCAGAGGTGATATGTCTTTGAATACTGGTTGCTGGGAATCTCCGGTCTGGAGAGTGCTGTTGTCTTCATGTCCTATTTGTGGGCTTCCCACGTTGACAGAGAGTGCTAGATTAGATGATCCAGCAGGGCTCTTTCTATGTTCTTGTGTTATGCCTGCCTTTCAAAACTGCTTTATTTAGCCTAGCTTTCGAAGGCCAAGGATCAGTCAAGGTGTATGAGTTAATATTCATTACTTTTAATTGGCCATTTAATATGTGTTCTTAAATTATATTTACCGGAACGCCTGGGACAAGGCATGCTTGAAGTATAAAGTAATTAATACAATTATATAATTACTCTTACCATCAGTTGTCTGTGAAATAGGGAAAGTTGCTACATTCCTGCTGAGCAGTGCCAGGGCAGCCAGCCACGCCCTCTGGAAAATGATGGTTATTATAATATATTAGCCATTACACACAGAGGCTGCAGAGGAGAGTTGCGTTTGTAGTCTCAAATACACTGAATACAGCCGCTTCACAACTTTGACAAAAATCCAGAGATTTTAAATGTTAAATGAGGAACAGGATTAGTGCAATAGATATAGGGTGGTTGTAGACTAAATTTTAGAGTAGATCCACTGAAACTAATGAATATGACTAAGTTACATTCATGAATTTCAACAGGTCTACTCTGAGTAAAATTTAGTTGAATACCACCTGTGGAGTTGGGCTCTGTTTGATTAACATGGCTTCTGATTTTTTTAGGCTTTTTGGGGACACATTGCTACCAATCGTACAAACTGACTAGGGAGCCTACATCGTGTCATTCTAATAGCATGATGGGTAGCGTGATACCTTTGCTACACAAACTTACACTGGAGCATGGATGTTTTAGAGCACTTAGGTGTGGAATGGAAAGGTCGGTTTCATTACAAATAAAGGCACTACAACTATTTTGGGCTTATCTTGGTTATTTTTAGAGGAAACAAAAAAAATGCTTACTATCTATTTTAAAACAGTACGAACAATTTTCAGAATTTTGGCAAGAAGACTCAAGATCAGTTTGGTCGAGCAAATCTTATTCTTTTGCAAGTAAACAATTATTTTTCCCCCCTTTTATTATTTTATTGGGTTTTATAAACAAGAATAATGTTACACAAGTAAGTATACCAAGTTTTCTCATGTCATTCGTATATCACAAAAATAGCATAATAAATGTGGAAAAATATCTACAACATATGTTTCATTATTAAGCGTAGGGCTCTTGGCACAGCCTAAGGATGTGCAGCTCTGAAATCAGCTGCATACCCAACATAACCCCAAAAGGATAGCCAAGGCCATGTGAGACATAAGTAGAAAATATAAAGGAGCTTGGGGCATTGTTAGTTTGCAGGGTGTCTTCCAAAATATCAGCACGGAACAGAATTTTAGTAAATCTAAGTGATCATGCCATAACTTTCTGTCAATTAGAAGCTGTTTCTCAGTTCATTAAGCCATGGCCTCCACTGAAGGCCAGAGGGACCTTCACAGCAACAGCAGATCAGATTATCATAGGGGTAAACAGATAATAAAAGCCTGTTGTAGTAAAAACAGCCATGAGTCTTATGTCATCTTAAAGACTGTGGACCAAACTACTGTTACATTAGCTCCATATCTGCATCTTTAAGTGCAAGGTGTCTTTTTTCCCATCATCATCAACAACAACAAATTGCCAGGTGGGTGGATAATAATAATAATAAAAACAACAATATTAATAATTTATAACCTGCTCATCTGGCTGGGTTTCCCCAGCCACTCTGGGTTGCTTACAGTACATATAAAAACATAGGAAAACGTCAAACATTAAAAACTTCCTGATACAGGGCTGCCTTCAGATGTCTTCCAAAAGTTGTGTAGTCCTTTATGTCCTTGACATCTGATGGGAGGGCATTCCACAGGGAGAGAGAAAGCCATCTGGCCGGTTCCTTGTAACTTCACTTCTCACAGTAAGGAAACTGCCATAGGCCCCTGGGAAGAGGACCTCAGTGGCTGGGCTGGGAAGAGGACCTCAGTGGCTGGGTGGAGACTAGGGTTGCCATACTGTATTTCAAAAAGTAAAAACCCGGACACAAAACCCTACACTTCTGACATGGGTTGCCATACGCCTGGGTTTCCCCATGACATTTCAGCCAATTTGCGCAAAAATCCACCCAGACACTATTTCTGGCGGACGAATCCCAGCTATGTCTTGGAAATTCCGGATGTATGGCAGCCCTAGTGGAGATGCTCCTTCAGGTATACTGGGCCAAGGCCATTTGGGGCTTCAAAGGATGAATTGGGGACCTAGCATGGAGACCAGTTAGGGAGGTCTTAACCCTTCATTCCCTGCTAAGAGTCTGATTTACCAGAAATTGCATCCGCAGCTGGTAACTTGCATGTGTGTGTGTGTGGGGGGGGGGAACCCTCCCATTTGCTTCCTATGCAAATTGCTGGTTCAGGGGTCCAGTCTGAAGTCATATCCATACCATACATTTAAAGCAGTTGAGTTCCTCCAAAGAACCCTGGGAACTGTAGTTTACCCTTCACAGAGCTACAATTCTCAGCACCTTTAACAAGCTATGGTTCTGGGGATTCTTTGGGGGAAGTCAGGTGCTTTAAATAGCCTTTAAATATGTGGTAGATGTAATCATAAGGAAGATGCGAGAGGAAAGCAAAGGATAGTGTCATATAAACGCCATGCAAGCAGCTCCTGCTTAAATACTCTTTTCTGCACTACTACTTGCAGGAGTCCGGTCCACTTTCACAACCTATTTTATAGATGGCCCCCCTTTCAATGGTAATGTGATTGCATATGGGTGTCCTCCTGCTCATTCTGCTAAGGACAAGAGCTCCAAACTCGAAGCAGAACGGGGAGGGGGCAGTAGAATGAATGATTAGGTTCTGTTCATGCTCTTTGTATCCGGTGCTAATTTCCCACAAGGACAGGAAAGCTCTGCATGGAACTATTTTACTTTTGCAGCAGCTGGTCTCTTATCTGCCTTGGAGCAATCAGTCAGCTACTTAACACTTACTGGCAAAACACTTTCCAAGGCAAATCCTGATTTTCTTTGTTAACATGGAGAGAGGTTTGCCTTCCAAAGTGGCTTTGCGGTGCCTTTGGAATGCATATACACACCTGATACCTGCTTTCAGACGCTTGACAATGGGAAAAAACAATCCAGCCGATTAGAAACTGCTGTCGTCTGTCTGTCTCCTTCTCCCCTGCCCCAAACTTCCAACTCAGTTAGACTGCATTGCTCTGGCAAAAGGATCCAGACTAGGGGGTGCCATATTTCAGAAAGTGAAAATCCGGGCACAAAAGTTTTTAGGCAGAGTTGTTGGGGAAGGGGGGAGAGGCAAAATCCACTTCCAATATGGGTTGCCCTATGTCCAGATTGTCCCAGACGTTTCAGCAATTTTCACCCATATGGCTACCCTAATCCAGACCATGTCATGCCTACGTAAGGCAGAGCCACTCTGCTGCCTTCCCTGCAGATGGGTCACTTGCCTACCAGGAGGAAGAGAAGGAGGGGCAATGGAGAGGGGAGGTGAAAATGGTGAAAATAGCTATTCTGTGTGATAGATAACTATGGCTAAGGGCTCAGTCTGTTCTGGTGCAGATTTATTGCAAATGGTCTGGAAACTCCCATGCAAAACTTCTATGCATAGGTGGTCACAGATTTCTGTGCTGTAATGCAGATGTTTGAATTATGGTGCTGGAGGAGACTCTTGAGAGTCCCATGGACTGCAAGAAGATCAAACCTATCCATTGTGAAGGAAATCAGCCCTGAGTGCTCACTGGAAGGACAGATCCTGAAGCTGAGGCTCCAATACTTTGGCCACCTCATGAGAAGAGAAAACTCCCTGGAAAAGACCCTGATGCTGGGAAAGATGGAGGGCACAAGGAGAAGGGGACCACAGAGGACGAGATGGTTGGACAGTGTTCTCGAAGCTACCAGCATGAGTTTGACCAAAATGCGGGAGGCAGTGGGAGACAGGAGTGCCTGGCGTGCTCTGGTCCATGGGGTCACGAAGAGTCGGACACGACTAAACGACTAAACAACAACAACAACAACAACAACAACAACTGCAGATGTTTTATGATATTTTAAAGTGCTGCTTTGTTTTACTGGTTTTACTGTAAACCACTTTTGAGATTCTGAATGAAAAGTGACATGGAAAAGTTGAAACAAACTTCTGGCAAATGTACCCTTCCTGCCAGGCTCAGACACTCCACATCCAGAAGCAAATTTGATATGCCAATGAGAAATTGGCTGACAAATGTGTGCTTGCTTATTCTTTACTATATAGCAGCCACAATCCAGATCAGGACTATGGTGTGGGGGAAAAGAGGAGGCAACACTTTGCGTCTGCTTTGATTCAGCTCTGGTTTGGCCTCTCCTCACCCAGCTGCGATGTGTTTGCACCGTACGTTTAAAGCACCCCCCGCAATCATGGGAACTGTAGCCTACTCCCCACAGCACTACAATTCCCAGCACCCTCAACAAAGTACAGTTTCCAGGATACTTCAGGGGGGAATGTGCTTGAAATGTGCTTTAAACAAAACCAAGCCCTCATGAGTCCAAATTCGTGTTTCATTTCCATCCAGGGTGGTCTTTAGCTTCCTGATGTTTATGGTCTTGCTATCAGAAGCAGCAGAAAACTGCACAGATATTAAGCGACTGGATCTTTCAACCACTTGCCTGTTTTTTTCCTGGGAAACTTTTGGTTTTTTTACTACCCCCAGCTCTCTCTCTCTCCCCCCCGCCCCGCCCCGGTACTTTCTTGTTGAAACAACTACGAAGTCAGTGGCATCAATAATTAAATAACAGCTGAGCATCAGGGGAGGGAAAGTGACAAACCTGACAGACCCGTCACAAGTTATTTTGACAAGTCTGTAGACTGGAAAGATTGCAAATGAGGGGACGAGCCCCCTCATTACACCTCCCACATTTAACATGCTTATCTTTAAACATAACGCAGCGTGGAGATCATCCATTTTCACCCCCACACTTTTGATGCCACAGCAATAGTTCCAGCACCGATACTTAATGGCTGACGTCTTGGCATGGTTGATGAATAACCTTTTTGGCCACTGCAGCATCACATACTCTCATCAAAGTAAAATTTGTCCCTATTAATCAAATATAAGTGCTCTTTGCTGAAATCCTCATTTGTATTGCATAGATTTCCAACATTCATCTCAGATGCTGTGCACAACTGCTAACCTTTCAGGTGAGTCTGCTGGGAGTGCCCTGCTCATTTGTATACTGGGGCTGTCTCGCGAAAGGGCAACCAAACATCATTTACCCAGAGGCGAGCTAAAAGTGGCTTGCTAGCCTGACAGCGTTTAGCTTCAAAAAATGAGACATTAATTAACACTCGTTCATTGATTATTATCGATTAGCCTTTGTTTTTGCTTTTGTTTCTAAAAGTTTGGAGTAGGCATATTCTGTTCGTTGTTATTCTCTCTCTCCTTTCTCTCTCAGGAATGTCTTTATTAATTGGGAAGAAACCTTTGTGACTGCAAATACCTAACTAGATGCCGCATTCAAAATCACAGGGCGCAGCCTAGAACAAACATGGTGTACGTCCAGATAGATTTGTAAAATTAGGTAAACAGGAAGCTGCCTTAGACTACGTCAGACTGTTGGTCCACCTGACTCAGTATTCTCTGCACTGACTGGCAGAAGCTCTCTGGGGTTTCAGGCAGCATGACCTGGAAATAGCCAGCGATTGAACCCGGGACCTTCTGCATGCAAAGCAGATACTCCACCACTGAGCTAGAGCCCTTCATTCCATTTACTGACCACTGGTATAGTGAAGTGGCTAAGGGACTGAGACTGCAGTTCTGAGACTGACCTCAGACATTATGATCTCTGAGATGAGGGACAAGATGGCATCTTTCCCTACTGTGAAGTCCACATATAAAAGCTGACCAGACCAGCAAGTGGATCTTACTTCAACACTGGCAACAGAACAATACCATACCCTCCAATACATCGTGACAAAAAGGCAGCACTCTGAAAAAGTGACTCTGAAAAATTGTGCAAGATCATGGTGGCCAAAATGGCCTCCATGCTCTCACGAGACAAAAAAAGGATGGCCCAGTTTTACCAGGACAGTTGAGGGGTGTACAATGTTTTCCACTGCACCTCAGGGTGGCAAAGGAGCTTAAGGAGTGTAGGCCAGGACACATGGCACATACTCTGTTCTCCAACACCACACTACCATTCCCTGGCCATCCTCATCTGCTCCCTGAGGCAGCTGCTACACTTTGCCTTATGGTTGAGCCAGGTCTGCTTACATATATGGGAATAAACCCCCATGAAAAGAGTGGAACCTCTGAATTTATAGACCAATTAAACTCGGTAGTTCTGGAAAGGTGAGTATGCCTTATAGTTGGATTTTAGTGAAAACATAGCAGACACTAAATTTCGTACCCCTCCATTCAATAAACCAAAAGATATCACAAAAACCTTCCAAAACATATGTGCTGGGTCAAACTTTAGTGTGTCTGCAGGGAAGATTCCTTCCTACTCAGCTATACAGCTGCAAATATAATTTTTAAGTGCTTTTAAGTGCATTGTACTAATGTGACACTAGACTGCGATGGTGAGCTAATGGCAAATTCCATATATATATATAAATGTTTTTTTTAAAGCGTTTTCACAGAGTTTTTTTATATGTGTGTAGATTCAGCCCTAGTAAAGCAGCCATTTAAATGGATCTCAGTGTGCTCTGTTGAACTGTCCTGATAAGGCATGTAGCTGATAAACTTCGCAAAGCCTTCTCAGTTCAAATGCAGTGAGAGATACAGGACAATGCAGTCTTTTATGCTTCAGCCCTCTACCCAGTCTCTGGAAGTAAAAGGTAAAGGGACCCCTGACCATTAGGTCCAGTCGCGGATGGCTCTGGGGTTGCGGCGCTCATCTTGCTTTATTGGCCAAGGGAGCTGGCGTACAGCTTCAAGATCATGTGGCCAGCATGACTAAGCCGCTTCTGGCAAACCAGAGCAGCACACGGAACCACCGTTTACCTTCCCGCCAGAGCAGTACCTATTTATCTATTTGCACTGGTGTGCTTTTAAACTGCTAGGTTGGCAGGAGCAGGGACTGAGCAACGGAAGCTCACCCCGTCGCGGGGATTCGAACTGCTAACCTTCTGATCGGGAAGCCCTAGGCTCTGTGGTTTAACCCACAGCGCCACCCGCGTCCCACAGCGCCAGCCGCGTCTGGAAGTAAGCCTCATTTAATTCAGTGGGACTTACTTCTGAATAAGGCATGTATGGATTTGCATTGCAGATAGGTCAAATTCAAGCTGATCTGACACTGCCAGTGTGCCACCCTTCAGCAGAAAAGTTCTATAAAAAAAGACATCAGAACATAAAATTGGGGGGGGGGATAACTAATTAAAATAGCAAAGCGTAAGAGGCTGGCAAGAACAAATAAACTCTACTTGCAGCCTGTGAAAACTTGCACACAGTTTTCTGATCCATTTGCTCATGACAGTCCACCTGTGGATTCTCATTTTCTCTCCTCAGCCTATCACCTATGCAGCTGGTTTCCAGAGGAGCCTTCCTCTCCTTCAGAGACTCCAACATCTCTCCTCCTCCTTCCAGACAGCAGATGAGACAGGGGTTTGTAATTGCCAGAAAGGCTAGGCTCTCAACATTCTTCTGCATAACATCTCGGCAGCCAGAGACTTTGTTCATCTCTGAATACACAACCATTTCCATGAAGGTCAGTGTGAGACGAAACCCTGAAATTCAGTCATAGTTGTCTGAAAGGTCCTGTTTCGGATAGATTTTCCTCCCCTCTCCATGTGGAAATTCTTATCACACACTTTGCAGCATCATCAGCCTTCAGTAGGAGCAGACAGTGGCTTGAATCCCACAAGGGAACCCTATTTGTGAAAACAATTGCCAATACATTCTTTCAACAATGACTAATGTAAGTATCATCCAATCTAAGAGGGGCTTTCGATCATCAGCCGGTGAGTCTTTTTGTACAAACCAGTGGTGTAGCGTGGGTTGTCAGCACCTGGGGCAAGGCAAGTAATTTGCGCCCCCTAACCCGGGGCAAGGCAAGTAATTTGCGCCCCCTAACCCCTAACCTGCCACCGCTGCCAGCTTCTTCTTGCTGCTGCCTGGTCGGGTCTGGTGGGGTTCTCTCCTGCGCTCAGCGCTGCGCTGGGCGGCCGCTGCACTGTCCCTCCCCCAGATAGTCCCTCGCTCTCTCTCCGCACCGCACGCCTGGCACCCACCCCCTCCACAGTGGGCGGCGACCCAGCGGCTCGGATCGGATTCGCACAGCCAGCACTGCAGTGAGAGAGAGTGAGTGAGCCAGGTAGGGGCAGAGAGCTGCGAGTGCGAGCACGCCCCCCCCAGATGTTGCGCCCGGTGCGGCCGGCCCCCCCTACACCCCCACGCCACGCCACTGGTACAAACTACCACTGAAACAAAGTAGACAAGTGTTAGACACATTTAGCTGCGGCCTTGGTGTGAACACTTCTCACACTTTGGGTGTTTCCAAGCTGTCACTAATTTTGGGTGGGATTCATAGAATTTTAAAATTGTAGAGTAGGATCACCTAGTCCAACCAGAGCCACAGAACTCCTAATTTTAGGATTCATGTCTAACCAGTGGGTGCATTCTGATGGATCTGAGATGTGGGGTGTTAAAGCAAAGCAGACTTCTCTGATCTGTGGAAGAGATAGAGAACTGGGGGCTGGCCTTCCTCCTCAAGTGATTGTAAAGCTCACCAGTAAGTCAAGTAGAATGATTCAATAACTTTAAACACAATGTAGCCCCACAATGTAGCTGAAAACTACAGTGGTACCTCGGGTTAAGTACTTAATTCATTCTGGAGGTCCGTTCTTAACTTGAAACTGTTCTTAACCTGAAGCACCACTTTAGCTAATGGGGCCTCCTCCTGCTGCTGTGTCGCCAGAGCACGATTTCTGTTCTCATCCTGAAGCAAAGTTCTTAACCCGAGGTACTATTTCTGGGTTAAAGGACTCTGTAACCTGAAGCGTATGTAACCCGAGGTACCACTGTATTGTCATTAGCATTTCCCCTGTTTTTGTGCCTCTGCTGAAAAGGCAAGGGAGCCCCCTCTGAATTCTTCTGTTGGTAGCTTCCTTATGAAGGCTTCTAGGACAAGTGGAAACAGCTATCCGGTGACGGCAGAAACAGAGCCCCTCATACCTCACTGTTCTTCTTTTGTCTTTTGTGAGGCAGAACTGAACCCTTGCATTCCACAGTGTGTGTGTATGGGGCGGGGTAGGGGGTACACATACAGAATGAAGAAAAATGAATTATTGCGAAGGGCTGTAGCTCAGTGATAGAGCATCTGCCTTGCATGCAGAACATCACAGGTTCAATCCCTAGCTACTCCAGGCAGGGCTGGGAGAGAACTCTTCTTGAAACCCTGGAGACCACTGACAGTACTAAGCAAGGCAGACCAGTGGCCTGACGCAGCATAAGGGAGCTTCCTATGTTCCTGTGCAGCAGTGGGCAGCACAGTTTCTATGCAGCAACCCTTCTGCCTTGACCCTTATGAATGGTTAAAGCAACAGCCGTACTCTGCCATTCTGAAACCGGCAGCTGCAGACTGTAAAAGAGGGCTAACATATTCACGGATACTTCAGGTGTCAAGAAGTCTCCAACCAAGACATGGGATTCTGCTTGCAGTAGCTGAAGGAGAAAGGCTGGTGTTTGCTCAAAAGTGCTGGCTTTTACCCATAGCATCCCATGGTGGCCTTATTTGTGATTCATATACTAAAGGGTTTTAGCTGATTTTGCCACAGCACAAGCATCTGGGCTTATGTGTCATTTACTTGTGAGTCGGGCTGTTAAGATTGTATCGTGTGCCTTTTCCCCCATGGTCATGTCAGATTCCTGTGAAATCTTCCACATGTACCAAGGTTATTTTCCAACATTGATATCCGAATTGTTAGTGTCTCTGGTTTATTTTTTTAAAGCAACGCAACGTGACTTGAATGTGAATTCTGCAATGGTAACAAAATTACTTGCTGCAAATGCATCCAATCACAATCTGTGCTGCATTAGGAGTGCTGCTGAGTCTGCAGAAATGAGATCTCCCACAACCTATGGACCAGTTCCTTCAGAACAAGGGAGTGCTTGGCTGTCCACGGCAAAAAGTACTGAAGTTAAACTCTGCTTGTCTGCCTTTCAACTCAATCGGAAGCATGTTTACTCAGAAGGAAGTCCCACCACTTCCAAGGATGGTGCTTTGGGCCCCTCTCCATTTGGGTTTTCCAGTGCCTGGTGGTGGATGGCAAATAGGAAAGACAGCACTGAGCACTGTTCTGCCATTCCTGTATTTCTGCTAGTTTAATGATACATTTCCTATCCTGAGATTTCCAAAGGTCTCTGGACTGAAACCTGTGAGATACAGATATTATACGGATGCTAATAATGCTACCATTGAAGCAAGATCTGAGTGCCAAGCCACAGGTATTTTGAAACCATCTAATCAAATGAAAACTAACGATCTCTTCTGAGCAAACAGAGAGAATGTTTTGGAATGCCAAATGACCTGTTTGTTTTCTTTAAAAAAAACAACTCATGGAAAGAAGTTTGCTTTATCATCTGCTACATTTGAGTGGGAGATTTATAACAAACCTCTGCAGTATGATATGATATGGACTACAAATGGGATTATTCACAACCATTTTTTCCCATTTGTAACTGTTGTCTGAAGCTCCTGAAGGTCATACATTAAATGGGCCGCCCGTGTCTGTCCTCCTTGAAAAAGAGCAAAGGGGGGGGATGCATTACCTTCTGGTGCAGCTGGTTATGCAGGGAAACAATAAATGGGAGAAGTGTTGGGTTGTCCTAAATGGTACAAATTGAATTGCGCTGACATTTTACAGAGCGGCAAATTGCTTATCTTATTCAAGTGGCTGATTTGTTTGCTTCTTGATGAGTTTTGCACCGTCCTTTGAAAGCAAAAGATAAATCTGGAGGAGGCCGCTGAGGCTTGCATTTGAAAACAGAAAAGGCGCAGGGAAGGAATTGGTGGATGTATTTCAAAGCATCGGCATTCAGATGGGGTGGGGAGAAGTTTCCTATGAGCCCCTAATTTTGTGTGGTTTCAGCTTGCGTCATGCAATAGCAGTTCAAAGCAGGAAGACATGACTGTAAACCAACAGCCGTGTTTCCTATCTACACCCACAAATGACTATTTGCCTTCCAGGGATCTTTGTACGATCTGCTACCCCTCCAGTACCTTCCTGCAGGCAATGGCTTGAAACATCTTGAATGACAAACTGCAGGCGTTCTTTTTTTCCAGTACTGAAAAATGGAGGTGACGTGCCTTCATGACTCTTTCCTTCAGTTTTGCAAACCTGAGGCTATGCTTGCTCTACTTTGGGGATGCTGCTGAGCTGCTGAAACTCGGGTGGAGAGAACAGGGTGGTGGAGCATGAAAGGAAGCCCCTTGCAAGTCGAGCCCCAGCTGGTCTCATCAAGGCTCAAAGGAGCAGTCCTTTAAGTGATGCTTGATAGGTAGAAGGAAGGCTCATGGAGAGATCTATCTGCTCCAGTGCTCCATTCAAAGTAGACCCATTGTATGTAGTAGAGGACATGCACAGTAGATGTCACTCTAAGACTGCCGTCCTATGCATATTCCCTTGGGAGCAATGCACACTGAACCCCATAACGGTTGCTTCTGAACTGCATTGAAATGGGCTGCAGGAGGTTTTTTTTTCTTGACAGCCCTCAGTCCCTGCACCCTATATTTAGACCTATGGACTTCAATTATTTGTCAGGGACTGGCAAGCCTTCGAATAGTCTGTGGCAGAGGCAGGGGACCAGGGGAGTGACCCAGGAGAAGGGATCAGCAATTTATGGGGTTTGATGCCACCTGTGAGGCAGGAGACAGGGCAGGGGGAGGAAGGAGAGTCAAGGCAGTCTGAGATGAAGAAAGGTGCACCAGGTCTGGTAGAAAAGGAGGCTGGTCAGCTGATAGACAGGTCAGGATGGGTGCACAACCTGTCAAGGGAGGGTATGTAAGCCTGTTGCTGCAACTGCTCTGAAGACCTGGGGACAGCTGCCTAGAGGCTAGAGGCATGTGTGCATGTGTATCCAATGTGGATGCACTGGGTGGCCTTTGGCAAGTTTTTGCCTCCGTTCCCAGTCTGTGAACTGGGAGTACGTACCACACTGCACTTTAATGGCTTTCAGGGCATCAGGGGTAGGCAGCATGATGTGTTCCAGATGTTGATGAACTGCAGCTCCCATCATCACTGACCACTGGCCATTCTAGCTATGGCTGGTGACAGATGGGATGCAATAACATCTGGAGGGCACCAAGTTGCCGACTCCCAAACATTTAGTAGTTCTCATGCATGGATATGTATATAGATTTAGCACACATTAATCTAGAATTAACGTGCAGTATGTGCCAAAAGCAATGTAGATTTAGGTAAGCTTGCCATTTTAAAACATTTTTCTGCTTTGATAGAGCTCTCAGTTTCATTCCAAATTCCATTTTGGGCAGAATTTACTGACAACTTCCTCATAAATTAACTTGTAATTCAGGAACTGTGTAGCTTTTCACCTGCAACCTGCGAGAACTACCAGATTTTATGAAAATGTGCAGCCCAATTCTATGTGTGTCTCCTTGGATGTAAGAAACCTGCTGAGTTCCGTGGGACTTACTCTCAGTTGCAGTTTTATTCCTATGACTCAAGAGGCCATTGGGAAGAGTGTTTCTTGACCCCACTGGACGCCAACCTACTGTACAAATCATCTAACAGCTATTAAAAAATGTAAATATTCTCCTTGTGCCACTGAGGTTTCATGAAGTCATGAATTATGAATTGTGAAGTCATGAATTATGAAGACAGGAACTGCCAATTAGCCAGTGCAAATTATGCATTGTGAATTAGCAAGATGCAGTAGTGAAGATCTCCAGTGTAAATCCTTTGAATGCAATCGCATCTGACTCCCATGTAATGCATTCCTATATACATGTGCTCTGAACGTGAAGTATATTTTTATCGTAAACTGCTGAGAGATTTTCATTACGTGGTTGCCCCTGTTCCGTGGAGCAGCATTCATGTTGAGATGCAGCAGGTGCTTGCTATCTGTACTTTTCGGAAACAGTTGAGGGCATTTTCGTTTTGAAAAGCTTTTTCCAGCTGCATGAAAAGGTTTATCTGCCTTAGATGTTCATTTTGGATTGTTTTTAAAGCCTGTGCCATTTCTAGAAAAAGAGGTGCCAGAACTCACTGTGAATGCCTCCCTTGTTTTCTTACAATGGCAATGGCGCCCACCTGAGAGGTGCCAGAACTGATTTAAGGTGATTTCCAGCTGAAAGAGAGAGCCCTGTTTAAACCTATCTTCCATCACTTTTTGTACATTATTTTTAGCTGTTTTGTCTGGTATGCTTGAAAATCCCATTGACACACATGTAAAAGGTAATTCAATACATAATACGTTGGGTGGGATTCAACGTGGCATTAATAAAATGGGTCTGTCATTGAAAGCATTTCTGATTGACAGACGACACAAACTCTCCTCCATGATACCAGCACACTGTTCTGGAGGTTCCCCTGCCCCCACCCCAGAGCTGATGTTGGTGTATGTTCCCGGGGCTTATGGGGGGAGGGTGTGGGGAAGTCTTGTTGCGCTAGGTATAGAATTGAAGCCTAAGGCTATAATCTTGTATCCAGTTTCTTGGGAGTAGGTCCCATCGACTTCTTCTGAAGAGAAATATATAAGATTGTGACGTTAGAGGTGAGAACCTGACCTGGCTACATGTAGTGATTTCACTCCAGGCTATCACTGTTCGTTGGACTAGTTTCCTGTCCTTGCAATATACCTGCAGAAACCACCCTGAAAAGATGGGTTGTCCTAAACATCTCAATTTCTTTCCATTAAATAAACATGACTTTGGAGATTCTTCTGGTGGCTTCCCTACATGGATATTTGCAGAGCTCTGTGTGTTGACCCAATAAAAATGAAGTTTTATTGATTTTTCCATCTTCCGCGCATTGTATCTATTTCTGTCGGGTCATGCGTGCCACACAATGGTAGACCATCAATGACAGCCAGGGATGTGATGCCATGTGGCACCAAATGTCTGGAAGCAACTTAGTGAAAACGTAGGAAGTGTTATTTTTACATATTCTAATGCAAACGGTGGAAAGTCATTGAGCCTTGCAGGCCCATCAGAAGAATAGTCATGAGCCTAAAAGGAAGTGGGGGGGGGGGTGAGTTCTAATACATTGGTACAAATCGTCTCAGCTGCATCCCAAATAATGGACAACAATAATTTTTATTTTCCTTGTTATGTAACAAAATGCAGAGTTGTTCTGCCACATCTCTCTCCTGATCTCCTTCTTGCCCTCCTCCCTCCCTCCCTCCCTCCCTCCCTCCCTCCCTCCCTCCAAGACCTCATGTTGATATTTCATATTTATAGTTCCACTGAAATAAACAACATCCTCCAGCCTTTGACTGGGTCCTCCCCTAGCCTCCCTGCAGGAGCCTATCTTTGTGTATTACAGATGAAGTTTCAGAGTACTTTGTGGAAGATGAACCGTTTATAGCTATGCCCGGAAAACCTGCCGTTCCTGTGATCCTTACCGAGATAAATGATTGATCCTTACCACACTTCCGGGTCACATGGCCAGCGTGATGAAGCTGCTCTGGCAAGCCAGCACCAGCGCAGCACACGGAAACGCCATTTACCTTCCCGCTATAAAGCGGTACCTATTTATCTACTTGCACTTAGGGGTGCTTTCGAACTGCTAGGTGGGCGGGAGCTGGGACCGAACGATGGGAGCTCACCCCGCCGTGGGGATTTGAACCGCCGACCATACGATCGGCAAGTCCTAGGCACTGCGGTTTTACCCACAGCACCACCCGTGTCCCAGTTACAGCCTTATTTACCCATTATTAGGGATGGAAGGATCTGTCATTTTTGGTTCTCTCAGTTTATCATTTACTGAAAGTTAAATTCAGTTCTCCAGATTTCTGCAGCGATTTACATTGGGGAAAAAAGCCTCGTGAAAATTCATTAGCATTTTGGTGTGAATTTCTGCCAATAAACACATTTTTCTGTGCAGTTCTGACTAACATACTTTTTTTGGTAAGCAATTTTTCCTAATGCTAAGAATGGTCATATGTCATTTTCATAGATAATGCTTATGTACAATTTTGCCATATATTGACATTTTTGTAAACACTCTTTGATTGGAGAATTGCATTGCGAAATTTGAATTAGTGCAAATTTTCAAGGATGACTGTGATTCTGTTGTCATATTGTTTTGGAAAGTGCAAATTTGATAGATTTGCTTTTAAATGTGAACTGAATTGAATTACTCCCCCACCTCTACCCATTTTACATATCCATCCATAGCAAAACTCCATCTCTGGTCATGCACAGCAACTAAATGGCCCTGGGTCGAAATGATTATCTGCATTAAAAGGCTAGTCTGGCCAGTTCTCTGGGACCCATTTGAACATTCCATTGCAGATGTCGATATGCATTCATACAGAGAGCTGCTTTATTTACTTATTTTTTAAGGTATCTCTGTCCTTTCCTCCCAAAAGAGTCCATGGAAGGAAGCACAACAAAAGTGATAAAACAATGCAACTAAAAATGCAATATAATTTTTCAAAAAACATTCAAGATAATGAATTGTAGCTGAGGCATCTCCGAAAAAGTCTCAGCACCCTTAACAAACTACAGTTCCCAGGATTCTTAGGGAGAAGCCCTGACTGGTACCATAAGAGGAGTTTAAATGTATAACGTGGATGTGACTTTAGTGCCCCCAGTCTCAAACTTGTTCAGAGGCAACTGTACCACATCCAGATTGCACATTTCCCACAATCCACCACAGAGATGTTGTTGTTGTTTAGTCATTTAGTCACGTCTGACTCTTTGTGACCCCATGGACCAGAGCACGCCAGGCACTCCTGTCTTCCGCTGCCTCCCGCAGTTTGGTCAAACTCATGCTGATAGCTTCGAGAACACTATCCAACCATCTCGTCCTCTGTCGTCCCCTTCTCCTTGCGCCCTCAATCTTTCCCAACATCAGGGTCTTTTCCAGGGAGTCTTCTCTTCTCATAAGGTGGCCAAAGTATTGGAGCCTCAGCTTCAGGATCTGTCCTTCCAGTGAGTACTCAGGGCTGATTTCCTTCACAATGGATAGGTTTGATCTTCTTGCAGTCCATGGGACTCTCAAGAGTCTCCTCCAGCACCATAATTCAAAAGCATCAATTCCTTAGGTTTTTGTTCATGTTGAGCTTCAGACCATAACCACAGAGATAGGGATGTTTAAAAACCTTATAAGCATTAAAAAATACTCCCAGAAATGTTGCTGGGGACAATTCCCTACCCCAAGCTAAATTCTAATGCATCTCAGGGTAGTGCATGTTTTGGTGTCAGGAAAGGCACTTAAGTCTGCTTCCCCAGAGCAGATTTTATGTGGAATACTCTATTCCCATATTTATCCTAATACTTTCCATTGGCCCAAACAAAGCACAGCAAACACAGGAGTCAGCAGGGGGATTTCTTGGGACTTTTTCTTTCCCATGTTCTTTTGGGTGTCCCATATTCCGTGTGGGGTCTGCAGGTCAGATTTTTTTTTGGGGGGGGCAGGTTTACACCATTGTAGTAGCTGGGACAACCCCCCTTCCCAACCCATGCCTCCCTCCAAGATTCAGCTGTCATTTAGGGTGTGTGTTTTTTTTAAAGGCTGGAGTATATATATGTATAAAAAAAGAAAATATGCTAATCGTCTTCCAACAGCTCATTAGCATATTGACTAAGAGGAGCTTTTTACAAGAAGGCAGCAGTAAGCCAAGTAAGATCACAACTTAAAGGTAAGGACTTTTTTGAAAAAATAAATAAATTAACATGCGAAAAGATAATCATAAGGCTCTCGGAGCAATTGCTGCCCCTATGCATTTGATCAGTGCTTCTTGTTTTGCATTGCATGTGACCAAATGGTTGATGACAAATGCCAGGTAAATGGGACTTGCAGGTGTTGGGCAGAGCTTTTGTTCCTCGAGGTCCTGGCACCCAAACGGTGTCCTTCAAACTGGGACAGAAAGTTGAGGCTCTTTGCCACTCTTGTCCTTTCTCAGTTTTGCGTGAAAGTTCTGCTGCCCTGCTTTTCCCCTCCCTTCCCTTTCTCTAGTGACAACACCTCAAAAAGTCAAATACACTTTCTAGTTCTGGCCTTTAGTTAATCGCATTTGATGCCTGGTAATTAACGGGAGCATTTTCTTCTTACATTGGGACATGTACTGCTAAAATTCATTTACCAGCTACAAAGGAGAGGGAGAGCTGTTTGTGTTTTTTTCATCTGAACTAGCATTAACCCAAGGCTCAGAAAAGAGAGAGGCAGTCATTGAATCACAATGATTATTGGGGGCTCAGATCTAAATAATCTCCGTGCACTTGGATGCATATTTCCTTTTGAGCCATAGCCAAAAGTTATTCGAGTTGCTTACAAAAACTCTTTCTTCATCTTACACCGAATCCCTTAGCAAATCCTCAAATATCTTTGCAAATCTCAAAGATATTAAGGCATTTAACTCCCTCCCCCTACCTCCTCCCATTCAGACCTTTGATGCCTGGTGTGACTAGAATGGTTTTAGAGTTGTAACTCATAGCCTGAATAAGAAATTAAGGGAAGCACTTTGCAAAAAGATAAAAAAGGGAGGGGGGAAGTAGCTAGTACAATATCTAATTACTTATAGATTTTAAGTCAAATTTGAACAAGATAAATATTTAAATAAAAGGTACAATCATTTAGAGTTTCTGCTAGCCACCCCCACCCCACCGGCTAGGGTACATTTCTGAATTCAGTAGATAGCCAAGTAAATGAATTTATTAGGATTACACATGATTTACATCAGTCTATCTAAAAGAAGTCTGGTGTGCCGGTTCTATAGGAAGTTCCAATTGTGTAATATGGTTGTGTTATCTAGCTCTCCATGCTATACTTACTGTTGATAGAAATCCCTGGGTTGTGAGCTAGTGTGATATGATGTGTAGCTGCTTGAGTGATTGACATAAATCTTCTAGTATGTGCGGCTGTTTGTCACATGCATTTCAACATGACAACTGTGGCATTCAGTGGTGGTTTGCATATGTGAACGAACTATTTCAAATCAATACCAACCAGATCTTTCATACTAATTCACCTCACCTCACACACATATTAGAATCATGTTATCTATACCATTTTTTGATTTTCAGTAGGCTCATTTTACATACACCACAGTCTGAAGCTGTCTCGTTTCAGTAAACGTAAGTTAAGACTAACCACAGTTTGTCCAAGTTCAGACATAACACCAAACCGCTGTTAGCTAAAAATGAAAGCATGTTATATCCTTATGACTGCACTTGAGAAGAAGGGAGGAGACAGTTGACAAACCCAGGGCTCATTCATGTAATGCTAAGCTATAGTTTAGCATTATATCCTAATAAAAACCTCCCACTATTTGCCAATTTTTACATGGGTGCTCTTTTAAAAGGTCTTATATTTAAGCTGTGATCTTGCTTGATTTACTTCCTGTAAAATTCATCTTCTTTAATTTGCTAATAAGTTCTTGGAAGAACATCAGCTTAATAAATTAATAAGACAGTCTTTTGAAAGGAGTAACGACTGAGCTTTCTATCTTTTCTAATATGAGTTACCAGCAACACTGGTAACTAACCTAAGCATGGGAGATGAAACTAATCAGTTTCTTTCATTAGATGGAGAGATTCTGGGCCGGGTGGGTAGGGGCAGGATTGGGGAAGAAATTGTAGCAACAGTAACACAGATCCATTGTAATGAAGACAGAGAAAAGTGCTGTTATGGCATGTCACTTGAGTAAGCTGAAATATTTTCCTGGACACAAAGTGCACTATGTCCATCGGCTACAATCTGATGTGTACCTTCACCATTTAAATAATTTGTTTCTAAATCTAATCCTGATGCTGAATCTCTAGGGCATTTCCCAGAATGCCTTTGGTGGCACTGAAAAACCCCCAGTCCCTTATCCATGGGGCTGACAGATGCCCTTGTTTCTAAACGGACTGCTTAGAAGCAAAAACAGAAATGCAGTTGCAGGCGTTGGCATGAAATCCAACCCTGTGAAGAAATGGGTTTCCCCATTTACTTTTTTAAAAGTAGGACCTTGGTATTTGACGTTCAATATTATAATGATCAGCCTTTAAGCTGGAAGCAACACCAGAGATCATGCAGCTTGACCATTTTCCACATAGGAGAAAACTTACGCTCTTGTTTCTCTAGTCCAATAGTAGCAATGAGACAATCCTAAAACTATTGTTTACTCACTTGGGAAGCTGTTTTGCACTGAGTCAGACCCTCAGTCCACCTAGCTCAAGATTGTCAGTAACGAATGGCAGTGGCCATTGCAGGATCCTAAGGCAGGAGCCTAACCTGGAGATGCTGGGGTGTGTGTGCGTGTGCGCGCCTGTGTGTGTGTGTGAACCTGGGACCTTTTGCATGCAAAGTGTGTGCTTTGCCTTTGAGCTAAGATCCCTGGCCTTCCACATATCCTATCAGTGATCCCCTTCACATACTAGAATAATGCAATGCAGTGAATGCACTATAAAAAGGCCCGTGTGAAGGTATGAATGATTTTTCTTTTGCTTTTTACAGAGAATTAATTGAACCAGGCCACCTCACACATCAACTAATAATAAGTCTGCATTGGAAGGATTAAGCTGTGAATCCACTGAACCAGATGATGATGATGATGATGGTGATGATTTTCTTTCATTTGTACCCTGCCCATCTGACTGGGTTGCCCCAGCCACTCTGCATGGCTTCTCACAAATATAAAAGCAGAATAAAACATCGAACATCAAAAGCTTTCCTATACAGAACTGCCTTCCGATGTCTTCTAAAAGTTGTATATTGTAGTTACTTATGTCCTTCACATCTGATGGAAATAGAGTGGACAGCTAGCTAAGCGCAAAATGGAACTGTCCCAACAAGATGGGAAAATCTTAAAAAGGTCAACTGCTCTATGTTGTCCAGAAACACCTACACCCCCTTTTGCCTTCTCCCCAACAGGTGCCTGCCCAGCCTTTCCTTAGTGCAGATGTGAAGAACATTTGGTCCGTAATTCCTGGTCATTGGCCATGCATGCTGGACCTGATTAGAGTTGTAGTGCAGCAACATCTGGAGGGTCCAAAATTCCTACACCTGCTGTAACACCTCCTATTTGTAGCTTTCTTTAGGTGATTGCTAAGATTGCTGAACTTCGTGGTCTACAAAGCCAGGCATCTGGGAGATAAAGGGAAGCTTGTCCAACACTTTCTCATATAATATTGAGGGGAAAGACAGAGGACAAAGTCGACATTATGGGAAATCATTTTCTCTCCCTAAAACGCCAACAACTTAGTCCTTCTTTGTAATCAATCGGTCCATGTTCTCAAAAAGCTTAGCCTCACATCATTAAAAAAAAGGATCAAGGATGGAGAAGGGAAAACAGCTGGAAATAATAACCATTCCTAAGGGCAAATATTCATTTTTAATTACTGGTATCCCTTTTATCCATGACAATGTAATTGCATTCTGTTTAACTAAATCTTAATTGGGGCTGTGAAGTAATGATAAGCATAGCTGTACAATTCTTTACTGGCTATCTTATACATACAATCGTTCATCCTATCTACTATGTAGAGAGAGGACACAATGGTACACATCAGAGTAACAGTCACAGCAATATGGTGTGATTTTAAGGGAATCCAGTCCATGTTTTATGTGTTCCTGTTCACCAGAGTCTGGAGCAGTTCCAGTCCAGGTTTTACACAAAGCTCAGGGGCCCAGTGTAGAGACTAGGCTTTGATACAGCCAATGAGATAGAACATAAGAAGATCCTGCTGGATCAGGCCAAAGGCCCATCTAGTCCAGCATCCAGTGGCCAACCAGGTGCCCCAATGAGAAGCCTGCAAACGGAATCTAAGCACAACAGCAATCTCTCCACTTGGATTTTATTACCATTTTTCCTGTGGTGGTTTGGCTCCTGGAAATTGATGCTGCCACTGAGGCCAGGACCCCAGTAAGCCACATAGGTGGTGGTGGTGGGGCTGTGGGGGGCGTGGCCAGGGGAGGAGGGATATTCCTGTTTTGCCTCAGGCAGTGAACACCTGGTCCAACCCGGTTCCCAGTCCTGCCTGGAAGTGCTGGGAATTGGACCTGGGACCTTTTGCCAAGCAGATGCCCTACTGCCAAATGGTCCTTACGTCTGTTCTACACTGACAGCAACGGAACGCAAATTTTCCACTATCTCTACCATGCAATTTGTAGCAATGTCCTAAAAACTTTTTGAAGCCCTGATTGGATTGGGGAGATGAGAAGCCTGATGATCAGTCACAAAGATGTACAATAAACTTGAAATGCCTTCGGTTACAAGAGGACAATGTTTCCTGCTTTTGCCAAAGTCTTCTCTTAGTCCCTGGACAACTTCAGATATTTCTGTGCCACAATGGATGATGGGAATGTCACAGGAGAGTGGGCCATGCAAAGAAGACATCAGGGCCCCCTACCCTCCTTCAGGATCATCTACCTCCAATTGTCCTATGGGGAAGATCCAGGTGAATAGTTACAGTTTACTATTATCGTTATTTTCGTCAGTGTATCCTTATTTTACTTGTAAGCTGCCTTGGACACAGGCAGTGGAAAGAAGGAATTTCACGTTGCGCTCTGGCAGACTTAGAAAAATCGGAGTACTACGTTCCCCCACTTCTCAGATTCAGGTAGGAATTGGGGAGAAATTCGATTCAGTTTGCATTTAGAGACGAACCTCTGAAATTCAGGCAAATTATGTTCCTTTTTAACCAGGCCTTTGGTTGCTTTGCTTTGACTGACATCCTATGCCTTTTAAAAATAGGTATGTGTGGGGGGTTTTTTTTGGGGGGGGGTTATTGGGTTGTTGTTTTTATTTTGATTATATATTTTGTGGTTTTATATTCTGACATTGTTCTGTGCACCGCCTTGAGACCTTCGGGCATAGGGTGGTATATAAATAAATATTAAATAAATATATAAAAAGCAAATTAAAACACAGTCATCCTTTGAAAGTTGCACCTCTCTGAATTCTGCCATGCAGTACTCCAGACAAGGAATGTGTAAAAAATTACAATGTATGTACTAGGGTAAGGTATGCACAGAAATGCACTTACTGGTGAAAATAACATATGAAATACATTATATCGGGGTGATCATTTTGCAAGAATGTGCATATTATGCAGACGTGCATACCAAAATGTGCACATTAAGAAAAAGTTGCATGAAATTGCGAAGTGGTGTGTAAATATGGTGAACAGCACCTATGACTGGATAAAGGAGAAACTGGGAGAAATTTGAATTGATGGATTCACCCGTTGCTAGATACAGAGTTAAAGAGGGAGGGAGCAGCCATCAGATCCTTCTCAAATGCGTAGCCAATTTGCTTCTAATGGATAGTTGTCAGGCACAGCCATGCAAATTCTGAAGGTGAAAAGAGGCAAGATTTTTCTCTTTTTTTAAAAAAAAAAATGAGCGATCTTTTTTTTTGAAGATTTGAAGCAATGAAATCTAAACATTGCTAAAATGACTGGAAATTATCGAGTAGCCTATCTGCCTAGGCACACACCTGGAGTAAGACGGTTTCTATTCAACGCAATGTCCTAGGCTCACTGATTACTTTTGTCAGTGACTCCTTGCTATATTTCTCTCGTGACACTGGACTACATCTTTATTCTTTAAATTCTAAAATGGGGATGAGGACCTTGAGCTCCACCTAGCGCTGGGAAGGAGCAATTTGTCAAAAGATCCGAAAGGAGACAAAACACCTAGAAGCAACAAAGTTGTCTGTTTCTATTGTGGATTGTGTTGTCTTTCGTCACACAATAAGAAAAAAGTTGATTCACTGTAAGGGTTTCAGCTGATAAATCAATTAAGTCTATATGCGGCTAAAACATGTGGCTAAAACAGACCTGTGGAAGGAAAAAACAAAGGACATTTATCTTGTTTTTGGATGATGTGTATGTCACAACAGCCAATGTGTCTCCAATGTGGCAAAGGAGGAGAAATGGTGCTTCTAAGGAAGTGCATGTTTTAAAAACAATTAAGCTTTTTTAAAATAAAATCAAAAAGCAACAGCAATAGCAACTGCTGCTCACAAAAGAGAGAGGGCACTATTTTAAAGCCATTTTTTAAATGTTTGATTCGTGCTCAATTAATTAATCTAATTGATGAATGGACTAGACATTGATGCCCTAGGCTTTGGACCAATGCCTGACACAGCAAACAAAGTTTATCCACATTAAGAAATATGTTAAGGTGATTTTTTCCAGCAAACGGTGGAGGGGTACATATCCTTCTGCTGTTCTGCAGAATGTTTAGAAGGGGTAGTCCCTGTTTTCTAGTATTGATCTCTAGGTAAGTTGCTGTCCTTTCCCCATCTTTTTTGTCATTTCAGGGACGCCTTGTTAAAATTGTGTTTGTGTGAGCTGCTAGAGCAGGGATCAGCTCCTTTGCCAGGGTCGCCAGAACAGATATATTTGGAACCCAAGACTCTCCAGACATTGCTAGACCTATCTCCCACCATCTCCAGTCAGCATGGACGATGATCAGGGATGATGACAGCTGGAGTCCAACAGCCTCAAAGGTCCTCCCTACCTGTTCTAGATGTTAAATCTCCAAATGAGGTGTCTGTGGATGTCTTTTCACATCCACAGCATATGTAGCAAGGCACCACACAGCCCGAATGATATGGATGTAGGGCTTTCTTCTGAAATGTCAGTGTTATATTCTAGGGCAGGGGTGGTCAGACTTCCAGCTTTATTTATGATCACCATATTTTTCGCTCTATAGGACGCACTTTTTCCCCTCCAAAAATTAAGGGGAAATGTGTGTGCGTCTTATGGAGCGAATGCAGGCTCCAAGGCTTCAGCGAAAGCAACGCGAAGCCTCCGGAGCTCAGCGGAAGCTCCTGCTGCGCTCTGAAGGCTTCACATTGCTTTTGCTGAAGCCAGGAGACCAAGAGGGGTGGGTGCGCACCGATCCCTCTTGCTCTCCTGGCTTCGCTTCGCTGGAGAGGCGCTGCGCAGCTTTCCCTCTCTGCGCAGCGCCCCTTCAGCGAAGCGGGAGGAGAAATGGAAGGGGCTCCGCTTCTCCTGCCACTTCGCTGAAGGGGCGTTGCCACAGAGAGGGAAATAATATTTTTTTCTTGTTCTCCCCCTCTAAAACTAGGTGCGTCCTATGGTCGGGTGCGTCCTATAGAGCAAAAAATACGGTATATTTCCGCTGCCAGAGCAGAGGAAAAGGCTTCTGTGATAACTTGGCCAGCCCTGGGTAGTAAACATCTTGAGCTGGAGTGGGGAAGGGGACACACCATTCACTGTTCTGCATTTAAGTAGCAAACCCCCTTGGCCCAACCCTGCCTGCCAGGCTGCTGGGTTCATGCACACAAGCTTCACATAGCTGTTCTAATGTATTGTTGATCCAGAGACTCCTTCTTCTAGTTCTTCCTGAATGCCAGTGCTTTCCCAGGGATCCCTTTGCACACAGCAATAGGCTACATTGATGCGGTGAAGAATCTTGGCTGCTGGTAGGTTGGGTGGCTCAGAAGGTGGGACAAGTTTGGAAAAGATATGGACTTATTGGCTTAAGTCAATTTTGTTCATCTGACTGCAGCCGCGTTGGCACTCCAAACCTGGGACCACGGCCAAACCTGGGACCATACATTGCCTTTTAAGTGTACACATAAGATAACCATTGAAGCAGCACATATCACGAGAGGTGAAAATATATTTTTTAATTGACCCTCCGTATCTTCTCTTCCAGATCTGATTGTATCTATAAAGGAAGCTTCATCTGATGCTTAATGACAGACTCCAGGATTCTGAGTTGAAGCTTGAAGGCTTTCCCAGGACTCGTGTCTTAAAGCAGAGAGTGGTGAGGGATGAGTAGTATAGGGCTGTCATACATTACCAGGGGTGGGGGAATTGACATCCGGGGGGGTGTTTCCAAAAGGTGGTGGATCCTAGACAAGTCAATCGAAAATTTGTGGGGGGTTTTGGGGTGTGTGTGTGTGTGTGTTTTAAAAAAGCTCGACAACTTTGGGGGTTTCCTGTTTTTTACTTTTTGAAATATGGCAACCCTAGAGTAGTGAGGAAGGTTATTCAGCATGGTTTGCTTTTCTGATTGCATGATTTAAAAGATCTTGTATATATATGCACTCTGTGTTAAAGCTGGTCTCTTTCTCTCTCGGGCTATGTCAAACATGTTGATATTATGGTGTGCACATGTGTGTTCTATATTTCTTGGGCAAAGGACAAAGTACTACAAGACTCTGTGCCACTGTATTTCTTCAGACAGAAATGCCTTCAGGTCAGCATTTGCTAGGCTTGCAGCTCAACTAAAATGACATGCGCTTTAGAAGAAATAATAAATTCTGCATAAAAACAATGGTCTAGAAATATAGTACTTAGCATTCAATTATATTCAACATTGAAATAGCAATTTCAATGATATTTTTTTCCCTTGAGTGTTTGGCCAAATACCAAATACTGGCATGCCTGGGCATAAGTAGGGGAAATATAGGAGAGACATCAGCTGGCAGTGCTGCTTTTGGAAATTCCTGAATTGCTCAGCTAGGTACATCATGATTTTCTCCTGCCAGATAGGGACACATCATTCATTCAGTCCTTAAGCGAAACTCAAAAATGGCAGCACAGTGCATTCATATTCTGCTCTTTTATTCTGCACTGTAATCTAGATATAGGTCCCGACCTGCTACTAGAAATCAGCTCTCATCATTCATCGTCATTTAGGAACTTCCAGAATCCTTTCTTTACATGTGTGGCCTGGCCCATTTTCAGCATGACTTTTCTAGGTGTCTGTTTAAATCCCCCAACCTTTGCCTAAGGCTAGCTGTGGGGTGTAAAATGGGATTCCCCAGTCCCTTTCCATGTCTGACATGCTTGTGCACTGTTGCAATGCTGGCTATTTCTATGGGGGAAATGGTGAGCACAATGTTTTGACTATTGAATGTAAAAATAACTGAAATTTCTCATAACCAGGATTCATTTTCTTTTCTTACGTATGAATAGATTTCTACCATTTGCAGAGGTACCCTATTAATTTTGGTGCCTCATGCGAATGAGACCCAAGAATCTTTATACAGTCACTAAAACTTAGGGCAAATCCATACCCTACAAATAAAGACCACCCAATCCACATTTAAAGAGCATGACTTCCCCAAGATTCCTGGGAATTGTAGTTTTCCCACTACAAGACTACATTTCCCAGTATCCTTAAGAAACTACATCTCCCAGGATTCTTTGGGGAAATCGTGCTTTAAATGTAGGGTGTGGATCTTTCCTTAGTGTCACACATTCATGGATGTATGCCAATTAACTGGAATAACAGGGCACATCTGCACTATACATTTAAACTAGATGACATCTGAGTTAACTTCTATGATTTTTCCCAAAGAATCCTGGGAATTTTAATTTTGTGAGATGATTGAGAAGTTTTTGTCACAGATCCTTTATAACTGCAGTCCCCAAGATTCCTTGATTGGGGCCTCAGACTGCTTAAAATATTTGAAATGGGTTTAAAGGTGTAGCGCAGACATGACCTTAGTTCTGAATTGATCAGTCATGTATTTTGGCTCTCCCAGGATGATAGGCTTTTGCTTATATCATCCACCTTTTCTGTTGGGCACTATGCGTTTGCCTTTAGACATTTGGTACAGGAGAGGTATTATTTAGTAAAGTATATGTAAGGTTTATTCGTCAGTGAATGGAAGCCTAAGTATTTAATTAAAACCTGCACATTCTGAAATTTACACAATATCATTATTAAACCAGCGGAAAGTTAATCATGTAAACCTTGTTGGCTCCAAATGAAAGTACTCAGCACTTAAAATAAAATAAAATAATGCATGGCTATGTTGTTTGCAGGAATGTTTTCACCAGTATACCGACTGACAAAATTCATGGAGAATAAGGCTATCAATTGCTATTAGCCATGATGGTTATGTATTACCTCCAGTGCTGGAGCAAATATGCTTCTGTATACCAACTGCTGGGAATGGCCAGTGGGGAGACGGGCACGGGCATCTAGTTGACCCCTGTGAGAACACGATGCTGGACTAGATGAGTCTCTAGCCTGATGCAGCAGGCTTCTCATTATACAGACTGGAAATCTGGAGAAATCACTCAACAGTTCATTTGCCCTTTCCCCGCCTCCCTCTCTCCATTGGCCATCTTTTCAATATTGCCGCCATCCAATCAGGCAGCAAAGCCAATGCCCACAGTCCAAAGGAATGCCATGACCATAAAAACAGTGGTACAGTGGAGCAGGAACACAGGGGAGTGCAGCACCAGAGTTTTTACTCACAGGAGGAGGGATGATGTGAACTGCTGGATTGGTTATTTGCCTGTGTTGCAAGCTTGGGAGTTTGGAGGATAGTTCTAGTCCGGCACATGATCCCCTTGTTATGGAGGCTAGTCTCAGACAATGACTGGTCCAAGGTCAACCAGTGAATCAGATCAGGAATATGAACCCAGTTCTCACAAGTCAAAGTTTAACATGGTACTCACTACACTTACTATTACAGGACTGTCAGCTGATCCTAATATAATGCCTATTGTGCCATATGGCAGGGGAGACCAATGTGGTGTCCTTCCATTTGTTGTTGGACTACCAACTCCTTTTAGCTCCAACCAGCATGGTCAATGGTCAGGGGTGACGGGAGTTGAAGTCCAGCACATTTGGAAGACACCATCTGCTATGTGCTTTTTGGTATGTATCTATAAGGAATCAACATGGATGGCTGCATTGAATCTAGGGACTCCCCTTGGAAATCATGGCTATGCAAGCCATTGTGAGCTTTGACATTTCAACATTTATCACGGCATCGAGAAATAAATCAACACATTGATTTGGAGAGCTTTGCTTCTTTTTTCACTACAGCAGCCCCCACCAGCAGTAGGAGCAGGTCACTCCTCTCTCTCTCTCTCTCTCTCTCTCTCTCTCTCTCTCTCTCTCAGAGAAGCTTGCCTCTTTGGCAATAGAAACAGTTTCATTTCTCTCCTCCACACCCAGATCCTTCCTTGGGATCATGGACAGTGTCATGTGACTTCAGCCAAACACTGCTAGAGCTCTAAGAGGAAAATAGTGAAATGAAGAAGTTATGAACAAGGCACAGAAAGGTAGACTAAATAAACATGGGCATTATCTTTCATAAGGTTCTGGGAGACAAAGGCTATAAGTGTTGCCTCAAGTCTCATCTGCTTTCGGAAGTGTTTCCGTGATGTACGTTTCAATGGGTTTATGGACAATATCCAGCTGAAGACACCTGGAAAATGATTTGGCATGTTTGAATTACAAAAGCCAGCTGCACATATTTTTCAAGTCACCTTCCTCTATCTGGATCCTCTGCATCTTTACTCAGAAGTCAGCATCCCTCAGTTCAACGGGTCCTTCATTTCTTGATTATATGGGGGCCCTTTACAAGGAAAAACTATCTCAAGGCAGCTTCCACAAAAACGGAACATACAAGCATCAAACTTCCCCAATGCAAACCATGAACAAACCTATCAGTTATAAAAACACACCCAGCTCTCCCAGCCCAAATAAAATGGGACTGCAGCCAAAACCATCAACAGCAAAAGAGCATGATAAATCATTACACAAGAGAAGGCTACTGAAAACAGTCAAGATTGGAACTTTCTTTATGTATGCAACAACAGCAGCAAGAATACTCATCGCAAAGTATTGGAAGACACAAGAGCTACCCACACTGGAGGAATGGCAGATGAAACTGATGGACTATATGGAATTGGCGGAAATGACTGGCAGAATCCGTGACCAGGGAGAAGAGTCGGTGGAAGAAGATTGGAAGAAATTTAAAGATTACCTACAGAAATATTGCAAAATTAAAGAATGTTAGAGTGATGATGGATTGAAATTAAGTGGTTTCTAGCTGTACAGGCTTTAAAGTTATATACAGATCAAGATTAAGGATTAGGATTAAAAAGGTTAAAAGAATGGAAAATTGGCTATTAATAGATAAAAACTTAATGTTATATTACATTAAGATTAAGGATTGGGATTAAAAAGGAGGGAAAGGAAATGCTGGACAAACAAACTGAATTGGAATACAGAAGAGTGAGGTATGAGGAGGTCCAGAAAATAAGTAAATTCAAAAGTAGTGATGAAAAGATGGAATTGTTTTTAACTGTTTTTTCTTTTTTCTTTCTTTCTGTATTTTGTATTGTGTATTTTTCTTTTTACTTTTAAATTCTTTTTTTATTAATGTGTCTTTTTTTATCTGAAACTTTAATAAATATCTTTAAAAAAAAATGAAAACAGTCAAGATTGTAGGCCTTTCTAAAGACCCTACTCCCAAGTTAATGTGATTAGGATGTAGTTCCTGTGTCATGATTAGGAACACAGGGAGTGCCCTTATACTAAGTTAAACCATAGGTCAATCTAGCTCAGCATTGCCCACGCTTGGCTGGCAGTGACTTTCCAGGGTTTCAGACAGGGATATTTCCCAGCCATACCTGGAGATGCCAGGGATTGAACCGGGAACCTTCCTCATGCAAGGCAGATGTTCTAACCACTGAGCTACATCCCTTCCCCTGCAATAATAGTTCAGTTACTGGTCTTCTAATAAAGTGAGCCCAGTTACTGATGTTGATTCCTCACATACCCAGTTAGAATAGCCTTGATCAGCAAAGGAGAATGTAGAGATGTGTTGGTACAGTGGAATTAAAGGAGTAAAACAAAATTAATCCATTCTCTGATTAGCCAAGAGATACACTCTGAAGGACAGTGCCATGCACACTTCTTCGTGGAATCATCAGTATTAAGGTATTGTTTCTCAGACATCGGAGCAGAACTGTTTTCCATTAGGCACACTCTACCCCAGCATCTTCATTATGACTGCAGTTGTTTTCACCCCAGTTACGTTTTGCACATGAATAAATGGAGAATTCTGTTCCGGTACATCCCACGTCATCCAACCAGATTTGTCCAGAGCCTGCTATCAAGCAGACATGTAACGAGTTAGCACAGGGAGGAAAAGGGTGAAAAATAACAAAGCAACAATCCATCGTGTGACTCACATGCTAATATCTCATTATGCCTAAGTACCAGGAAAGTGGAGGGTAGGGGTGGGGGAGGCTGCTTTAGGAAATGCTTCTGGAGCTGCATAACAACTGCTTAATTACTCCAGAATGAAAATTGCTTGGGAAGAGAATCTCACTCTTCTTTTCTTTTCTACCATCCTATTGTCCAGCAAACAATTTCAGACAGCAGCAACTTCTAAAGCAACTTCCTTAGCCATAAAGGAAGCATGCAGACTTTGTTGTTGTTTAGTCGTTTAGTTGTGTCCGACTCTTTGTGACCAGAGCACGCCAGGCACTCCTGTCTTCCACTGCCTCCCGCAGACTTTAGTACACTTTAATATACTTTGGACACTGGGCTGCAGTGGTGAAACACCTTCCTGGTTGGACCTGGGACTTTTGGCATGCAAAGCAAATACTTTACGACTAAGCTATGGCCCTTCCCCTATTAGGTGAACATTCCACATTCTTCTGAGAAGAAGCCAAGGCTGCCAGAGCCTTCTGTGAGTAGGCAGTGCCTGTTGAGGTTCTGATCACACCTCCACTGCTTGCTACCGCATCTCCCAAGGAGCAAAGAACTTGCTTTGCGGGTCTGGGATGGGGTACCAGGTACTAGATGGCTCCTCAAAGTGAAGGGATCCCTACTCAGCCTCTCATCATTTCCCCAACTATTTGGAAAGTGAAGATCCTGCCAGTCTCTTTTTCAACTGGGGTCATGGGAACTGTACTTCAACTATAACTCCCATGACCCCCAGTAATAAAAGATCCTGACAACAGTGTCTTCTCTTTACAAACAATCTGGGAAGGATGAGAGTCCCAGCAGGCATTTACCATCTGCAAGGGAGTTTCTATCCCATCACATTGGCCAACCTTTTTATTTTTTTCTCGGAGTGGCAGAGTCTTTCAAGCACTTGAAAACTCCCTTTAAAGGGGTCTCAAGCATTCAAACTGAATGTTCAGAGGGGAGCAGCATAAGGCTGCTTGCCTAGCTCTACTCTAGTGACATGTTTTGGATGACAAAGAGAAATACCTTCCCCTTCCCTGCTATTTTTGAACACAGTCATATTACACACAATTGAATCTTTCATTTTGCGGCTTGATTAAATCAGCCAGGGAATGAAGTGATAAATTACCTGCAGCTGCAGTGAAGGTTTCAACTACTCGGCTAAATCCCAGCATCCGACAAATCACAGCTCCATCACTAGTGTCCCAGCTGTCGTCACATATGGTACCCCATACTCCTGAATACAGAACCTCAACTCGACCACGCTGATGTCCTCCAACAAGTCTTACAACAGAACTGCTCCCTGTTGGATGTTTTTGAAAGGCAACATTTATGCACATCAGGAGACAGAGGCAACACATCAAGATTTGGGGCAGGGTGTGAGTAAATGATGGGAGAGGTGGTTTCTACACATCCCCTCCTTTTTGGTTGCTGAAATATGTGTTGTACATTCCAAGAATGAGGCCCAGCCTATTTCTTTGTAAGCTTCCAAATCAACTCTGATGGTGGTTTGAAGGGAAGCTGTTCCTGAGTAGCTGCCAACTCGCAGTGTAACACAAGGACATATGACATCACTTGGGACTTGAAGCCTAATCCTGTGATAAACATATAAAAATGATAATGTGCACATATGTGTTTACTAGTAGCATTGCTGCACTTTAGAGTACTGTTTCCTTGACCCTACTGACTGGTGTGCATGGAAATGAATCACGGATGGTGGAGGCTTCCAATGGAAACAGAAACATAAATGGCCAAAGTTGATTTGTTGGGTGTTCACTGTTGTTTTCAGTCCACAAATAATGTGTAATTGATGGCTCCCCCCTCCATACCTTGCATTGTGTTTCTTTTGCATTGAAATGAATGGTGCAGAATAATGTAATGATAACGGAATTAACAATGTAAAATTCCACCATGGCAGACAGCGAGATAAGTAATGTAGTTTTTGTCAGAATATGAAGTGCAGTGGGACAGAAACAGCAATGAATGTGGGTCGGAACAGAAGTCGATGCCTTCTTACAAGCCTAATAGGACTCCCTACACAAGGAGAAGCTGTCCCACATTTGCTTCACTAACAGAGAAAGCTTGATAAGCAAGTTATTGTGCCTCTAGTGTTCTTCTTCTCAGACACCAAACGAAACAGAGAAGCCTCACTTCATGTGGGGTTCCATATGTACAATAAAAAAGGTAAAAAGGCAAAGGACCCCTGGATGATTAAGTCCAGTCAAAGGCGATTATGGGGTGCAGCGCTCATCTTGCTTCAGGCCAAGGGAGCCAGTGTTTGTCCACAGACAGCTTTCCGGGTCACGTGGCCAGCATGACTAAACCGCTTCTGGTGCAACGAGACACTGTGACGGAAACCAGAGCGCTCGGAAATGCCATTTACCTTCCCGCCACAGTGGTACCTATTTATCTACTTGCACTGGTATGCTATCGAACTGCTAGGTTGGCAGAAACTGGGATAGAGCAATGGGAGCTCACTCCTTCACAGACATTCAAACCGGTGACCTTCTGATCGGCAAGCCCAAGAGGCTTAGTGGTTTAGATCACAGTGCCACCCATGTCTAATGTACAATGAAGCTCCACAAAACATTGGATTGGGAAAAGTTTATATACTTATAGAGAAAAAGACCATACTTGCCTGAATCCCCCTTTTCACCTTTAATCCCTTGTACTCCTGTTGCTCCTGATTTAACACAGAAGGAACAAATGAATGATGGCACATCTAGATAATTTTTTGCATTAATAAGGTTCAAATGAATTTTTTTTTTAGTTTGCCTTAACTGCATAAGATATCAGTATTTCTGGTTTTTGCCTAGTGCAAAAGCTGCCAAGTTTACTAATCATATTCAGAAGATGGGGAACGCCCCCCCCGACCCAGACATGCCCTCTTCCTCTTCCTTCTCCTGCCTTCTCATGTTCAATTTCACTCCTCTAAGCACAGTGCAACATTGCTAACCATGGTTAGGTCAAACCAAGTGTAATGATCATTGCAAACTGTGGCTTGGAGCTAACTGCTGGAATATAGTGGCTAAGAAACTGGACTATGAATAAGAAAATTCCCAGTTCAGAAGTAATCTCTGCCATGAACTTGGTGCCAATATAAAGCACATCAGATAGTAATCAGTCGTCTCTTTCTGTCTTGCCTTCTTTCTTTTACCTCTATATCCCTGATTGCCTCTGTCTCCTTTTCTTCCTGGTTCGCCTTTCTCCCCATTAGATCCGGCACTTCCTTTACTTCCTTTTTCACCAGGCATGCCTTTGCTCCCTAAGTAAGAAAGGTGGGTGTCTCAATTTCACAGGGACAAGACAACAGCAAATGGCACAAGAGGCATTACCTGCAGAAGCCATGAAACCATTATTGTGCAATAACCAAATGGATCCTGCCATTCCTCTGCCTTTTCCACAGAAATGAAAGTTAAGGGTTGTGGTCCTAAACACAGAGTAAGCCCTGGGGAACACAATGGGCTTTATTTATTTATTCTTTAAATCTGTATGCCGCTTTCCCCATTAAAACATGCTCAGAGTGGCTCACAACAGAACAGCAAAACTGCAAATCACTACATCATTACAATAGAAGTCAAAGGTCGAATAATTTTAGAACGTAACACAGCAATCCATCAAATTCCTGGCATGTGGCCCCTGGAAAGTTGCAGGGAAAGGAATGTGGCCCTCAGATAAAACTCAGCGGAGCAATGAATGTGAATTTCACCTTTGTACTGTGGGCTAATTTCTGCACACAGTCACATATTCCTCTCTATCCTCCATTCAGTCAAAAAAGAGGCATTATCAGAGTTGATGTTCACCAGGTAGCAACTGGGACAGATCCTTTTCAGTAGTGCTTCCCCGATCTCATGATTGCTCTCTCTAAGGAGGCTCAAGCTATTTTTCTTTCCCCAAGCTTTTAAAGCAACTTTTTAAGTAGTTGGAGTACTGGTTTTTGCTTCGTCCTCTTGAGAGTTTATATGCCCATGTCACTATTACAGCTTTGCTGCATTTTAATACTGCATTGCATTGTATTTTTGCATTATGTTTTAACTGTAAGTCACTCTGGGGAGCATAATAATAATAATAATAATAATGAAGAAGAAGAAGAAGAAGAAGAAGAAGAAGAAGAAGAAGAAGAAGAAGAAGAAGAATTTATTATTTCTACCCTGCCTATCTGATTGGGTTTCCCCAGCCACTCTGGGTGGCTTCCAACAGAACATTAAAAACAGAATAAACCTTCAAACATTAAAAACTTCCCTAAACAGGGCAACCTTCAGATGTCTTCTAAAAGTCGGATAGTTGTTTATTTCCTTGACATCTGGTGGGAGGGCATTCCACAGGGCGGGCTCCACCACCGAGAAGGCCCTCTGCTTGGTTCCCTGCAACCTCACTTCTTGCAGTGAGGGAACCGCCAGAAGGCCCTCAGCGCTGGACCTCAGTGTCTGGGCTGAACGATGGGGGTGGAGATGCTCCTTCAAGTACACTGGGCCGAAGGTATGGAGTACACAGCTTTGATTCTACGGAGTCGTCACTTTCATTTAAGAACTCCAGCAAATGCCTTACCTGTCATTCCCTGATCTCCCTTCGACCCTTTACTTCCCGGTATGCCTAAAATAATGGGGGCGGAGGGAGGGGGAAAGAATATAAAGTGGCAAATCCAAAGACAATGGGAATTTCAAACTTTTGCTTAATATTCAAAATTCTACTATATGTATGTATTTAGATAAAGTTTTAACTATGCGGATGCAAAAGAGCCCTGCCACCTCCATATAGACAGCTGTGATGCATGGGGAGTTGGGAGGTGGATTGGGAGCTGCTAACCAGAATGGGGCAGGGTGAGAGACAGCAGAGAGGTCAGGGGAACGCTGGGTTACGTAGGTGCCAACTCCCTGGGGTCCTGGGTGCTTGAGCAGCCACAAAATTTCCCCTTGAAAGGACTGAGCACCCACAAATTTTGGTACCAGGGCCAGGCACGCCGCATGGCACCCACAGCCCCAGGCACCCACGGTCGCAGGGCCAAGTTGGGTTAGCAGTGCACACCTGTGGCATACCAACACCACCCATCACACTGCTGCCTTGCCTTACCCCGCCCTCTTCCTGTCCCAGTGAGTGGCAGCAGGGTGCTGGGGCCGTAGAGGAGTGCCCCTCCTCATGCACTGCTGCTGCAGGTAGAAGTAGGAGAAAACCCATCTAAATCTAGAGAGCAGCTGCCAGTCATCATAGGCCAATGTAGCCAACATAGTGCACTCCAGACACTGCTCGATTCAAACTCACAACAGCCCCAGCCAACATGGATCATGGTCAGAGATTACTGGAGCTGTAGTCCACACTGGATACTGGGTTAGATGGACCAGTGGTCTGATTTATTTCTCCAAAAAAAAAAAAAGGACAGGAGATCCATGCTAGGAATGTGTATTGCACCACTCCATGGCTATTTTCCTCAGGGAATTTTCACAGGAGAGACTATGTCCCATTGATTTCTGTAAAGCAGTTTAGAGTCCTGAATTAGCTAGAACTGGGGTGAGGAGAAAGTGGAGCAGAACCTACCAGCAGATCTCTGGGTAATTTTTCTGGAAATGCCAACTATACCTTGATCAGCTTTTGACCAGGCTGTCAGAGGTCAGATAGCTCTGAAGCTAGATTCAGCCTGGGGAATGTTGGAGAACTAAAAGACCGACTTTGAATAAAAACTCTTTTCCATTGGTGATACATCTCTGTAAAACACTTAGATACCACAGCAAAGGATTTGTCCTGGCCTTATGGCATCTCACATCTCTCTGAATGAGATGTGTTTTGCTCACACACTGGGTTTTTCCACTTCCATTTATATTTTTACCTGGATCACCTTTGTAACCCCTTTCCCCCCGATCGCCTTTCACTCCTGGTACTCCTGAAAGAATAAAGGGGAAGGTCAGGTCAGAAACTTCTTGGGAATCAGTATTTCAACAGATTGAGCAACATTCCCATTTGTATACCTGGAAGGGTGCTTGCTTCTCCTTTCTGTCCTTTCTCCCCTTGCGCTCCCTTTGGGCCAGGACTTCCTGGTGGCGCCATGCTGCCTGCAGGACCTTGTAAGTGAACCAAAGAAGCTTGGTCAAAGCCAGAATGACACTGAGAAAGCAATCAAGCACTGAAGTATCTATCATATTTGGTGAACGAGGGAAGGTTTAGAAGGACTGCAGCCTAGTGCTGGCACAGCTCCTGCCTTGCATGCAGAAATAAAGTCCCAGCTTCGATCCCTGGCAACTGGGATTGCCCCTTGCCTGAAACCCAAGAGACCTGCTACCAATCAGTGTTGACAACACTGAGCTAAATAGTCCAATTGGTCTGACTCAGAATAAGGAAGCTTCCTTTGTTCCTCATCCTTTCAAAGGCTCAGGACAAGACATCACTTGACAACAACACAGCACTTGCATTCCACAGATGCCTCTCTCTTAAATATTGCCTTCCAACAAAGGGAAATTGTCTTCTTCAGTCATTTCACACCAGCTTCCTGTTGATTTATCATTTTGCGTTTGTGTGTATAACCACAGACTTTGGCTGCAAATCTATAAAGTAGCATGATAGTTAGAATGGACAAGGCCAGAGAGTCAGAATTCATTTCGATTATTAAGTCACCACCAAACTTATTGACAAACCTGAGGAAAACAAAAGCCTTTTCATGATCGTAGAGGCATCTGTTGATCAACCAATGGCAGCTGATCAGCATTTACTTTTTTGCTGTTGTAGCAAGTGATGCACAAGTTAGTCCTGAACCTCTTGCCCAAAAATCCACTGAAGAAACCAAAACAGCAACTTCCCAGCAGTATTTCACTAGATAAGTCAGTCGTAGTTTGCCTTAAGACCCCAGAATGGAACTGTTTCAATGAATATTTGTCTTTTTAAATAATTCTTAGGAGTTAGTTCCAGGTTGGTGAAATCAGAAGCAGTTTACTAGTAAAATCCTAGGCATGTTTACTCAGAGGTAGGTACCACTGGGTAAGTATTATTAGTGTACAATCCATATCACATTTACTTCAGAGTAAGCCCTACTGAACAGAGTTACACTTCTGGGTAAACATGTATAGGATTACACAGTTAGAGAAATTTATGTTGATTAACTATTCAATCCTAGGCATATCTCCTGAGAAATAAGCTCTGCTGGATTCAGTTGACTTACTCTCATGTAAGTGTGTACAACATTGCAGTCTAAATAGAACCTTAAATGAAGCACAAATGGTAGGAAGTATTTTTGTTAAATTGCATTTAACTTGGTTGTCCAGGAGGTTAATTGCAATATACCTGGTTGTCCAGGAGGTCCTTGGGGACCACGTATACCTGAAATAGAACATAAATGAACATAAGAGAACATAAATGAACACAAAAGAACATAAATTGCTAGTATATGAGATGCTTCTATCTTTATTTTGCAGTTAAGTTACAAATGGCTAACAGAATATAAGGAGGCATGAGAATAGGAACGGGAACAGAGTCTTGGCCTGGGGCATAGGGGGTGTTGTTAGCAGGGGTAATGTTGTTGCTGCTGCTATTGATATTAAATTTTGATCTTATAATTAATGTGGAAATTGTTCGATTTGGTTGTGTACTTTTCATTGTGTTTTATTTATTGTTTATTACTTCTTTTGCTATGTTTGTAATCATGTAAATCTTTTTCTGCTGTAAGCCTCCTTGAACATAGTTTTAACTATAGAAAGGCGGCATACAAAAAAATGATGATGATGATGAACAGACACCTGAACTTTCCATATAAGATGAAATGAGAAAAGCAGCAGCTATTTGTGCATGCCTGCATGTAACTGTGGCAAACAGTATCACTGGGTTCCAAGAAGATTAACAGAAATACACAGAAGGAAGAACTATTCAGTTTGTGTGGTCTTGATAAACCATGGTTTAGCTTCCCCTATTGTGCAAACCAGGCCTTAGAATGCCTGTCTGTCTTTACCCTTAAGAGTGACAAGATCCAGGCATGGTTTTCTCTGGTTATATTCTTCCCTTACGGTTTCTGAAACCAGCACTGACAAGATGAAGATTCAGGGAGTGTTGGGCTAAGTCAGTAAGGCTAGTCTCAAGCCTAAAAACATGGCAGATGTCGTTTAGGTTTGGCACTTTGCTGTGTCCACTCACCTGGCAGGCCTCGTTCTCCCTGCACACCCTTCGCTCCTGTGAGACCAACTGGTCCTCTTGGGCCCAGATCCCCCTTTCCACCAGCTGGTCCTTGGAGTCCTGGAAGACCTACAGACCAAGCTTGTTTCAGGCGTTAGCACATACAATATATTATTTATTAGATTCCTTATCTGCCCTTCACCATAAACTCCCAAGTTAGAACAATGTGTAAGTGTTGCCAAAGGAAACAATAAAACTCTTAATAACCTCTCCCCTAACCACTCCAAACATTGAACAAGCTTTCAATGCATGTTGATTTTATGCGGCTTTTGTTTTAAAGCTCCTGGAAGAGACGGGGTCAATATTTTGTTGCTTGGTGACCGACACAAACCCTGAGGGCTAAACTGTATAGAGCTGCACTAGGCTGCCCAGCCTAACTGATATTCAGCCTGAGAGTACAAGGCGGGCAGTGTCCTTTCCAGGTCCCAGTCAAGCAACCCATGGGCTTCCCCTTTACAAGTATGGCGATAAAGGTTTTCAGGCTGAGCTTAGGCTTTGGAGAGACAATGCTGAGTCTTGAGTCTGTCTGCCAGTATCGTCTCTACTCCTGTTCACTATTTAACTGTTTCAGCTACTTTAAACATTCACGTAACGTTGCTGAACAAACTGACAGCACAGTAATTTTTCCTGGCTTGCAAGTGTCTCTCTCCTCCGGTCCTCATTTCCTGTGTGTGATAGTTGCCTTCTCTTATGGACACACTTTCAGAACAATGAACTTCCACTTTTTAAGACAGGTTCCTCACCCTTATTCATAAGATGGAGCATAAAGCCCTCCTTTAACTGTGTGTTATGTGTGTGTGTGTATTGCTATTTCTCAGACCTTCCAAGTGTCCCTATTTTCTAGCGACGTCCCTGAGTTAGAGAAGCCATCCTGGTTTCTGATTTTATCCCAGAATGTCCCACTTTTCCTTTGGATGTCCCTATTTTCATTGGAGGAATGTTGGAGGGTATGGAGTTATCTGCCTCCTGAGCTGTCTGAAAGCAATCCTGTATAGGGAAGGTTTTTTTAAATGTTTAATGTTTTGTTATTTTTTTTATATGTTGGAAGCTGCCCAGAGTGCGGGGGCAACCTAATAAAATGTGTGGGGTATAAACAGTAAAATTAACATTATGGAATGGGATGCCCCTATTTTCATTGGAGAAATGTTGGAGGGTATGTACTCTGCCTTTCTTCTCTCTCTTGGGTTTCAGGAAGCAAGGAAGCCAGGGCTCCAATGGAAGAAGGAACTTGGTCTGCTATAACTTCTTAAACAGGACAAGAAAAGCTATGCCTGCTGGATTTTCCATTCTACACAACTGCTGAAGATAAAGAGGGTCTTCTAGTGCCAGGGATGCAGAGGGAAGGGGACTGCCTTGAATAATAAATCAACAATAATACTAAATTCCTTTGTATTCCTGTAAAGTACATTACATAAAATGGAAACATTAATTAACAATCATAAATGCCAATTCACTAGAGAGGCTAATGGTTTCATACCTAGCTTTTAGCTGGCGTGCACTTTTAAGAAATGTTACTGTCAAGAAAAGTATACTGAAAATTTGATCCATTTCTCGATCTTCTATGCATTATCTTGGCTCTTTTCTGCATTGGTGATGCTCTGGTTTTTTGGGGGAGGGTTTTGCCTTCTCTTTTTAGCATTCATGCCCCTGTTAAGACTTGCAAATGCCAATTTAATGGAAGTTACACGTTGCATAATTCTTCTGTTTAACTAAGACAAAACTCTGGCTTATACATGATACAAACAACTCAGAAATCGACTTCACAATATCTCCAACTAGCCAAACACACACATGCTTATGCATATAAATTATACCGTATTAGTTTGTACCAGATAAATCCTACTATAAACACCTTTGCATTAATCAGAGACAGAAAGATAATTAAATACTCATTGCCTGTATTGCATACACATATGCCCAAAATGAAATATTAGACTGTACAGAGTTAAATTTGCTTTCTCCCTTTTCCAGTGCCTGCCTGATTCTGTGACGCAGTGTATAAAGAAAATAGAACATTATACATATTGTTGGCCTCCTTCAAAGACATGCATAGAGTTGACTTGTTGGCACAGGGCTGTTTGAGGCCAAGTTAATGATGTTTGCAAGAACATCATTATCAGTTCTGGAAAATGAATCTAGAAGTATATAGCCTTGGCTACCACAAGCAACCCAATACCTCGTTATGTCTATAAAAACAGCTAGTCTGGCCCAATGGCTGGTTGCCTCCCCAGATCAACTCCATCATCCAAACCGGCATGATGGGAAACTGTGGGTGTATGTCTGACCTACCATGCTAACCACCCCCTACTGTTCATTGTTCAGCAGGTACCACATACCAGGCCACAAGAGCACCAAACCAAGCAGCCTACACAAGCTGGTCAACAATAGGTGGTTAGTGAAGTGCCCTGCTCCCAACATGCATGAGGGTGCTGACCTTCCTCTAAGTCACTTACCTGGTCAGCAGCTGGTCCACATTGCTAGCTATCATTTCAAAGGGGAAAAGGTAACTCCACTGCCTGTTTAGTTTCTGAGATATACAGGACAGTCTACAGGCAGAAGTTCAGAAAAACACAATTCTGTTCCTGCCTCCCAGTATCTTAGGGAAGTCAGTATAATGATTAATAATATGGGCAACAGTGATAATCTTCATACTATTCCACACCATTGCATGTGGTGACCAACTGATACAAGCTGGATCAACTCAAGCAAGCAGGAGAACAGTCCTATCTAGAAATGGGTGAATCTGTCCATTTGTTTCCTCAGTTTCTCCAGTCTGAAGTTCAAGTCTCCACATTTCCATATCAGTTTGCAATTATTCTTATTTTTAAGTCCTCATGAAAATCACCAGCATTTTAGTGCAAATTTCTCCAAATATTAAATATCATAAAGATTATGAACACTCTTGGCAAAGTCTTACCTTGAGGTCCCCTGTCTCCCACTTCCCCTTTTGTTCCTCGTTCACCTTTTGGACCAGCCGGCCCAAGATTTCCTTCAGATCCCTTTTCACCATCAAGTCCATTTAAACCTGTATTTTTTTAAAACACACACGAACAAAATTGTGATTTATTTATTTGTTTGTTTTAAAGCAACACAGTTGCTACACTAGTGATTCCACTGCCTTCTTTCAGAAGTATGGTGGTACTTTGGTTCTCGAATGGCTTAGTTGACGAACAAATCAGCTCCCGAATACTGCAAACCATGAAGTAACTGTTCCGGTTTGCAAACTTTTTTGGGAAGCCAAATGTCCGATGTGGCTTCCGCTTAAGTGCAAGGAAGCTCCTGCAGCCAATCGGAAGCTGCACCTTGGTTTTCAAATGGTTTCGGGAGTCGAACGGACTCCTGGAATGAATTAAGTTTGAGAACCAAGGTTCCACTGTAATTTGATGTAAGTGGTTTCAGGTCTTAAAACAATTCTGCCTGTGCACATTGCAGAATGTTTACAATGGTCACAGGATGCCTTGCCATCAGAAATGTACATGTTAATTCTTCCCAGGATGCATGAAAGCTGCAATTTGAGGAAACTGGCTTACTTGTGATGGCATCTTATGACATACTGATTGTCAGAAGCCAGACCTTTTATTGGGTCCTCACACAGCCATTGAGTCTTCTAAGTCATCTGAAATTTGTACTGTTAGTTTCCAGTCATTGCTTTTTCCTAGTTTAAGCAGCTGTGAGTTTTGTCCTATCACCTTGGTTGAGTTCTCTGAATCCTCGCTCAAAGCAGGACTGCCAGCTGGGTGGTTGTAAATATGCCTTACTGGTTTCTAGCTTGGCCTTAATTCTTGAAAAACTGACACTCTCAACTTGACATGCATTTGGATAAACGTGCACATGGAAGGTAGATCTAGGAATGGCTGTTAGCTCTGGAAGCTAGAGGGGACTTATATGTTCAGAGACAGTCGTAGCTACCTCTGATTACCAAAGGTGAGGACAAAGCACAGGGGATATCTATCATTTCCATGCCAAATCTGTGAATTTCATAGGGACATCTGGCTTGTTACAGCTGAAAACAGAATGCTGGACTAGGTGGACCTCTGGGCCGATCCAGCAAAGTTCTTATGTGCATATACAAAATTGGAGGGGAGGGGTCTATTTTAAGAAAAAACAATAAGAATGGCACATTCTACCAGTGGTGGAGCAAGCTGATCGGGCTCCTGGGACAGTGTGCAGGGTGGGGCCAACTGTCCGTGGGGGTGGGGCAAGCAGGGGCAGGATGCTCCGTGGGGCCTCTGAGGAATCTGCCTGCCTCCTCCCCTTCAGCAGCCCTACAGCTGAGGAGGAGACGGTGGGTGGACCGTTTGGGCAGTGGGGAGCTTGCAGTCACGCAAGCCACCGTGTCACTTCCAGGAGAGACGCATGGCTTGGGCACGCTGCAGGCCCCTTGGTGAGTGCCACCTGGCATTTTGTCACCCCCCTCAGCGGTGACACTCAGGGTGGCCCGCCCCCACTGCCCCCCTTTCTCCGCCCCTGCATTTTACAACTCGATAGATTGCTGTAAATCAGCCTCCCCCCAGTCTGGTGCCCTCCAGATGTTTTGGACTACAAATCCCACCAGCCTAGTCAGCATAGCCAAATGGTCAGGAATGCAGGGAATGATAGTGAAAAACATCTGGAGGTCACCAAGTTTGGGAAGGCTGGTGTAAATCAATATCAGGGATAGATGCTGTTGACCTACAACTTCCATCATCCCAGATCATTGGTGATACTGGCTGGGACTGATGAAAGTTGTAGTCTGGCAAAACCTGGAGGGCACCACATTGGCTACCCTGATCTGGATTATTGCCATAATGCTGGTTCAGTTACTCTGGTAGTGCCAGTGGTGTAATGTAAAGAAGATTTCTCAGTGTGCATCAGAATGCTGCTGACATTACACCTAATATGCCTTCATCCATTGCAAGCCAGTGGAAGGGGCCTTACCTTGCAGTCCTTGCTCTCCTTTTGAGCCCTTTGGCCCCATGGTTCCTGAAATAAAAATACAGAGAAATAATAATAAAGTGGAGAAGAAGGGAAATTATCAACTGCCTTTTTTGATATGGTGTCCAGTTTTGACTTAACTGACCTATGGCGACTTAAGCATCCATTAGATTGCCAATTTAATTTTTTCAAATGCAAACAATTCTTAAAGCACTTGTTTCTGTGTTGGTAAATGCCGAATTTAGTTACTCTCATATCAGTTGCTTTTGTGGTTTTAAAATTTTATGATTGTAATTATACATTCTTTTATTAGGTTCGTAAAAATTAACAAGTATGGTAAAAAGGGTAGACATTCAACCAAAGACATTATCCGATCACAATGCCATCTTGATAACAGTATTAACAGGTGAGAAATGTTCTTTGTTTAGGTGGAGGTTAAATTATATGGTATTGCAAATGAAAAAAAACTATGAGTTGAATATATGGAAAATAACTGTATACAGCTGAAAATGCTGGCAGCACTAAAATCAGTTCAGCAGAGTAAATAATTTTTGATGGATGTAAAAGTGGAAAACTGATTTGAATGATTATAGTAAAATATGCAGGAAAGTATGATACGTAAAATGAACCATGAAAAAAGAAGAATGGAAGTCATTGGATATTTTAAAGTTTGTAAAATGTTTATTTTGAAATGTAAAATTGAAAACTTAATAAAAATTATTATAAATAATAGTAAGCTTGAAAAGCAAATGAGGTGGAATTTCACCTGCTTTTCAACATTTGTTTCTACAGCTCTTCTTTCATTACCTGTGTCGCCCTTCTCTCCCTGGGTACCTGGAGGTCCTCTCATTCCTGGAGATCCTAAAATATAAATACATTGAGGTTGCAGTCCTCTTTACATCTACCTCGAAGTGAGTCCCATTGACTACAGTAGCATTTACTTACCAAAAAAACTTATATAGAAAATGGAATATGAAGACCCTTTCCAAATATCACTAAGGGCATGTCACTATATAAACACACACCTAGAACTCTGAAGAGAGAAACATGGATGGGAGAAATGAGGATTGCAGTAGAACAGTGGAGGAGTTAGCAAAGTATCAATATTCCCTGACTCTTTTCTCCAATTCAGTCCAATTTTCTCCTCCCCTTCTTTAAAAGAAGGGCTCCTATTTTGAGTTTAAAATCTCTATCCAGAATGAGGTGTGGCCATGCACTTCCCATCGCTTTCCCTCCTAAACTCAAAGGAACTGCCCCCTCTACTCTCCTTGGATTCTGCTGGAGCATTTAGGAAGTACGGTTGATTCATTTTAAAACGTATGTCCTCCTTACAGGCTTGCAAAGGCGCTACATCTCCATTATAGGGGCACAGAAGAGCTGCTCATCCCTTTTGACAATTCCTGCCATAGACTCAGTGTAAAAACTATCTGAAGTGCCTCCATTCAATTGTGGGTTCAAGGGAATTGCCCAAATGTTTACAGGTATTATAGTGACAGAAGTGGGGAAACAACATTACCAATTTCTCCTTTTGGTCCAGGCAATCCTGAGCCTGAAAACAACAACAGCGTGTCAAAAATGTTAAATATTGATCCCCATCCCCCTCCACTCCTTGAAGATTTGAGATTTCATGTTCTTTGCTTGTCCTTTGGTCCTGGCTCTCTTTGGCTTCCTCTTAAGCTGATGCCTCCTTTCTCACCTTTACTTCCTGAAAGATGTCCAGAATATGTGTGTGTTGCAACTCGAATACACTGTACTTATTGCAAATGGCTGAAGCTCCTACCTTACCTTTCCTCACTTAAAGTCACATATTAGCCACATAATTTTATGGGGTTCACATTGAACCCTGTTTGCCTGCCTTCCTGCCTGCCTGCCTGTTATTTCATTTTATTGAAGATGTAAATTTTCACTCATTAAGCTGTGACATCAAATATATCTCTGCATCTTTCAGTGGTCCCATTCAGGCACCACAATCTTAACACAAGATTGTACAGTACAAAAAATGAGCCATGTGCTCATTCCTAGCCTGGTTTGGATTTCATAATCTGGTTTGGAAGTTGTCCTTAAACCACAGTTTCCTGGTTTGGATGTCATGTGAAACTGTGTTGTGCATATGAACTTGCAATCCTATCGGGCCCTTGTTTCTGTGTTGGTGAATGCCGAATTTAGTTACAGTGGTACCTTGGGATAAGTACTTAATTCATTCTAGAGGTCCGTTCTTAACCTGAAACTGTTCTTAACCTGAAGCACCACTTTAGCTAATGGGGCCTCCAGCTGCCGCCGTACCGCCGGAGCACGATTTCTGTTCTCATCCTGAAGCAAAGTTCTTAACCCGAGGTAATATTTCTGGGTTAGCAGAGTCTGTAACCTGAAGTGTATGTAACCCGAGGTACCACTGTACTCTCATATCAGTTGCTTTTGTGGTTTGTAAATTTTATGATTGTAATTGTACGTTCTGTTTATGCTATTTGTCATATATTTGTCTGAGAGTAAATAATAAAATATGAAAATAAAATAAATGACAGCAATCAAATAGGGCTGTTGGGTCCTCTGCAGCTGCTTCATAGGACTTGGGCAAGATCTGTAGATGCAGAGATTCAAAATGATGCGTTTCCACCCACCTGGAGGTCCCGGAGGCCCTTGAAGTGCACGGCTTTCCAGTTGTTCTGAAACAGATATTGATAGCTACTAGAAATTTCCTACCAATGGTGGAAGACGTCTACTGTTAAAATGAAAGCTTTAATCTCGTGAGGTGACCACTGTTTCTTCAAAAAGAACAAACTCTAGGCAGAATTCCACCAGCTCATTGGTTTCAGTGAAAACTGTAGCAAAAGAGGACAATTGTTTTAATGGGGAGTCCAAAAAACGTTTTCCCCTCCCCCAAATTTACTCTGATCCTCCATGCTTGTCCTCAGGATGCTGTACAGGCTTAGAGTAGGTGAGCTGGACTTTCTCATGAAACTGCTTAACCCTGAACAGTACCAGGCTGACAAGCTCAGCTTTAGAAACAGGACTGGGCTCCTGGCAATGGGATGGGCTGCACCAGAGCACTGCTCTTTCTTTGTTTCAGCATACATACCTTCACTGTGAAGCCAGAGAGCCGTGCAGTGCAAAGGTACCATTTGCAGCAAGCTTCAGCCTTATTGAATGAGCCGTTAATGCATTTCTCTTCACTACAAATTGTCTTAGAGAGACTGGCTCCTTTCTCTGAGAGGCTCAAACACCGATTATAGATTGCTTTAATGACTTATTCAATAAGACGGAAGGCCTAATTGCCAGCCAGGGCAGTAGCTCCTGTAATGGACTCAATAACCACTGGTGATTAGTTTTATTGGCTTTACCTTCCCGTTGTGTGTGTATATACTGTTTCCTCACATCTTGATTCCTCCCCTCTTTCCCTTCCCTTGCTTTTTTGTTAAAAAAAACACACCCTGTCTTTTGTGTAGTTCATGTGAAACATGTAAGATTGGATGGGAAGGTTACCGAAATGCCTATTCACACATTAACTGCCCCCCAAAATGATGTCCAGCCAAGGAGAAGCAAGAAAATACCTGTAAAATTGGTCATTCTCCATTGTAGATGTTGGTTGCTCAGTTTGATTATGTGAATTTCTTCCTTTAGATTTCTGATCCAATTGTCTCCTTGTCTTTGTGAGCTTGCCTCCATTTGCTCAATATCATTGGCAAGCATGCTGTCATTGACAAAATAGCTTGCCAGTTTTTCTGCTAAAGGTAAGTTGACTTTGTTCTTTTCCAAGTCTTTGTTCATCTCATAGACTGAAAGTGGAGGAGAAGAAATCATGACATAGGTAAAGTACAATGTTGTGTCATATGTACTGAGCTTGGATCCTAGAACAATAGGCAAGTAGGATCCTAGAAGGCAGCATCCTGATTAGTCTGCAGGAGCCGCCCAATCCGGCTCCAGGAGGAAGTGAATCATGTGCATCGCCTCTTTCTTAACAGCTGCCAATCAAATGTTAACCTTCTACACTCATTTTGTTATTTTCCCAATATGGTAATGCAATACTAAGACTGCAACCCTATCGCCAAGGAACATACTGCTAAGCAGACATGTATAGGATTGCATTTTAAAGTGAAGAACTTCCCCCTTTATCCAAATCTAAGAGTCACAAGGTCTTCTCAAGAGCCAGGTTTTAGTGCAGCAAATGTGCAATGGGAAAGGGCCATAACTCAGAGGCAGAACCCCTGTCCGGTATGCAGAATGTCCCAGGCTCAACCCCACCATCTCCTGGTAGGGTTGGGAATGTTCCCTGTCTTAAACCCTGGAGACCAGTTGCGCATCAGGGTAGACAATACTGAGCACGAATGTTCTGACTCGTTATAAGTCAGGGTCCTATGTGCCTAGATGTATTTTCTAGAGATTGCAAGGATACCACATTTTGTGAGCCTCGGTGTCACACTGTTTTGTACCTGGGAAAATGTGGTTCCACCCCACTCTCCAGCAGCACATCTATTATTGTTACCACTGCCATGTAAAATATGGTTGTGCAACTGTTTGCCTATTGCTTATAGTGTGAACGATGGCGGATGGCACAAATTCCCCCACTTCTTGTGTCCACACAGTAGTAGGGCTAGCACACCACAACAAGGCCATTTCCCCCTCCTTAATCCATTTGCTATTGACTGGCTATGACTTCATTAACTTAGGAAGGGGCGATCATGCAAAAGCTGTAATGTAGTTGGGGGCAGGCATTCTCTGATTGTTCAGACCTATAAAATAACCAGATAGTGGCAGCCCAAAGCCACTTGTTCCACAGCTGGGGCCAAGTGAACACATGCACACCCCATCCCTTGAGGAACAGAGCATCCAGTGATGGATTCCATCTGTGCTCTATCCAGAACCATGGACAGAACTTCCATAGCACCCCATGCGCAATGCTTTCGGACCGTGAATCACCTCACACACTCTGGCCCACTGCAGTGGCAAAGGTAACGTTTGAAGGTCAACAATCTTGTGGTCAGATTTGGCAATTTGGTTGTCTCTCTCTCTCACACACACCAGCATTTTCGGCCCCCTCAAGTACCAGATGCTGGCATGGTAGAAAACCACACTGTCATTCCCAACACGCACATGATAGATTTGTTCCACACATTTACCCACAGCAATATTGGAGCAGCCACATTGCTGTTGCAAGTGACGGATACTCCAGGCCTCAGCCGTGAGGCATTAAGTGGTAAGGAATCAAATGAAGCACATGCAGGTGGGGCTGGCTCTTGTTTGTGTGGCTTTATGGACATTTACAATGTCCCTGAGGTAAGCAGCCTTCAACCTTTTGAGTCCCATGACCCAACTTTAACCTCAACCCACAGTATGAGGTCCTCTTTGACTATTTTACCATATATGGCAAGACAGGCATGTTCTGTTCATCATCATTTTTACTCCTTGCTCCTTTCTCCCTCTTCCCTGTGTTCTTTTCTCTCTCACCCTCTTTCTATTTCAAAAAAGTCAACCAAAAAGAAAGAAAAATTGGTGATATCACTACCATGACACACTTTGTATCCAGCTATGATATAGGATCTGGTCACAGAAGCCACCAGTTCAAGACCAGTGCCTAATGCCATTTGGATGAATAGGCTTGTACAATATTGTAATTCCTAATTACCCCAGCAGTATATTCTGAACAGCTTTGCATTAGAACGAAGAAGTCACTAGCAACCTGTAGGATAAGAAGCACTTGAAAGCACTTCTACCCAAGCTGTCACCAGGGTCCTTAAGATGACAAATTTGTCTAACATGTGGCTGGATGGGAGAACATCTGAGGAAATAGTTTGGGAGGCAAAAAGTCTGAGGGTTATTTACTCGCATGTACGGAATTTGGCCTCTGTGAATTGAGCAGCCTTTGTGTTTGTTTTTCACAAACACGTTACATGCTTGGGACTTTTAGAGTTGTAATATAGGGTAACAAGAGTTTGAGGGTGGAAGGGAACCCATAACTGCTAGAGTTAGTGAATGTTAGAAATTAATTAAGGGGTAAGAATTAGTTGGTTTATGAAGTATTGAAGGGAAGATGCAGGCCAGTGGAAAAATACAAGGTAAGCTCCCTTTCCAGGCCAGGGCCTCATCTGGGATGGAAGCCATTAAGCATGACAAAAGGTGTTGATGGGTCTTTGCCAACCGATCACATAGGATACAGGGAAATCATCACCTTTTAAAACTAGGCTTGGAACAGCAGGGAAAGGGGGATGAGTTGCTTGGCAAGGGGTTTTCTGGGAAGGAGAAGCAGGAGGTGGGGACAACTCTATGTTGGGGAGGGAGCTGAAAGGCAGACGCCATAGGGGCTGGCTGGAGACAAGCTGGGGCAGAGGCACAGAGATGGTGCTTAGACAGCCTCTGGATGCAATGCCCAGCTGCTGTGAAGGACAAGCCCTTCTTGGGATGTGAATGCTGTTAACTCTGCACTCCCTCCACCTGTACCCTGGTTGTAAATACGTGTTAATAAACCGTATGTCTTAAAGACATGACAGTCTCCACTGTGTTTTGATTCCCATTGGAAACATGACCCTGGGTGAGTGCCTGGAACCCCCTGGAATCTTGCTGCCACGGCAGAGATTGGGGGTGGCGTGCAACCCTTGTAACAACTCTTTTGTGTGTGTGTTTGTGTTTTATACTGCCATTCTTTCTGAGTTTTTAAAGGTTTGACTAAAACTCTTTTTAAAAATGAGAACACACATTTTAGGTCTTCAGCAAATGATGCAGCTTTCATCCCCATCTAACCTCTTGTCCTGGTGGTTGTTTCCTTTCTGGAAACAAATTTACTTATTGGATATTTAAAATATAACCAGTGCACAATCTTTTATCTTTAGATTCAGGACAGGAAATAGCATTTAAAATCAATTACCTTTATAGGCCAACAGTCCGAAGCCTGCATTGAGCAGAATCAGGTATATTGTAACCAGAGCCGAAATGTACCTTTTGCAAGTCTTTTTCTGGCCTTTGGTTTCTAAAGTTTTGGAGAGGAAAGAACACACTAAGAATTGATATTCCATCCTTTTGGCTTGCAAACGAGTGACCAATGTGCTGTGTTACTGTTTAAGGCTGCAGCCCTATGCACAAGTACTGAGAGTTAAAATCAATGACTTGCTTCTGACTAAATAGGGATCCTATCAAGCTGCATGGCTGAAGCTGACAGTGAATTCATGCAGAAGCAGGCTGTGATATAGTACTTTTTAATAACTTTGTTCAACTTGGTTGTATTTCCAGACAGACTTTCCATTTGCTGGGTTCTCGGAATGGCAAATAGGGCTGTGCAGAGTGAAAAGCATGTTTCACTGAATGTTTAGCTAATGTTTACACCAAAACAAAAAAACCATTGTGTGAACTCAAGTCCTTCGCCTCTTTCCCTTTGCTGGTCACAGAAATACAACAAAGGCAACTAAAAGCTTGTTTTATGGAAGCATCCATCTTCATATAGCCTTCATTGTATATTCTGAAATGCAAGACAAATTAATTCTTCCTTTAAAGCACAGTGAAACATCTGCTTGGAGGCAGGCATACCCCAGTATAAAATATATACACAGCTTGTGTCAGTTGGCATGCTGTGGAATCACATTTAACTTGACACTTTTTTTAGTGAAATATTCAGAAATAGCATAAGTGTGATTTGTGTGTGTTATGCTGTAGGGAAGGGCGGATTAAAATACGTGTATGCTATTCTTAACTAATGTGAAGCACATAGACATTAATAAAGTGAGTAGTGGTCCCTAGGAATCCTCTAACCTCACTTACCTGGAAGTAAGGGCTACTGAATTCAATAGGGCTTATTGAGTATACGGATACAGTTTTGATATGGATCCAAGATGGCCACCGTGTAAGTTTCCTCCTTCCAGTTCTCTCCGACCTCTTCTCCTGACTTGGATTTTACAACCGCTGGAGTAAGCTATTTACTTTAGTTTTGCCTTTTGCTAGACAAGTAATTGCTGGACTCTCCACTGGTGTGATGCCAGATTTTAATTAAGTTTGACGAAGGAGGATTGCTTTGGATTGATCTGGGTGGTGCCAAACTTGTGTGCTTCATAGAACAACGATCCTTCAGACCTGTACCGCCGGCACGAAGAGAAACTCCCCTGTTTAAGGTTTCTTATTGCTAAATGATTTTCTCTTCTGGGGGACACTCGGACAATTGACTGAGAATTGTAAGTAAGCAACGAACTTTACCTTATTTTTTCTTCGCTCACCACTCCCCTGCCTCCTGCAATACTCTCTAAGGTGCATTAAGATAATTCCAATTATTGCGGATATTTCTCCTAATCTCCACTATGGGCCATGGCAAGCGGCCAAGGGACCTGGATGAGGCAATGCCTCCCCCGAGGCCCAAACAGTCTAAGATTGATTCTTTCTTTCTTAACTGTAGCAGAAATAACGAGGAAGACAGCTACACGGTTGAAACTCACAATCGTTTTAATCCTTTAATTGACCTCGCACCCGATATAGAAGTGGAGGGGGTGAACTCGAAGGCAACGAATAATGCTAATGATAATGACAAAGAAGTGAGAGTCACCTCGAAGGGGGAGTCCGAGTTGGCCCTGGGCGATGGTTTGGGATTCGAGCATTTCCAATTAATAACCAGGACCCTGCGCTGCATCTTTAAGAGCATAAATGGGATCTCCATGCAGGTGAATAATCTCCACCAAAAGCTTGAGGCCCATTTGCTGGAGCTGCAGCACAACCTCACTCTGCCTCCGAGGGATTTAAAGGGACAGTGGTGTACCTCCCCTGTTAGACATGAAAGTGGTACTGGTGTTCACCTCCTAAAATCTCAACTGGACTTTCAATCTCTGATCTTACAACCAAACAAAATATGTCTAACTATACGCAGCAGTGACCCCAGGTCCCCAAGGTGGAATAATCCGAGAGAGGTCAAAGATCATCTAAGGCAACTCCTTCAGATTTGGCCTCCGCTAATAGATCTCAGTACAGTGAAACTTTTATACTACCACCATCGGTTCCAAAAAGTACTGCTCTCCTTCCAGTCACCAAAAATTCCCTCCATACTGGTTAGGCGCAAAGCGTTATTGGCCACCTGGGGCATCTTCCCAACGAGAGTCTTTAATGACACCAGGATTAAACCTCTTTTCCGTAGCATCGTACAAAAAGGTATCCGCTCGCCAGACAGGCGCGACATAGTCTTGAAACTCAAGCTGTCCACCCAGGAACCTCACCCTCCCTCTCAGCCCAAGCTTCCTGGTTTATCTACCCCAGCAACAGAGAAGCATGACCAAAGCGGGCCCAGTCATCTGGCTGCCTCAGAGGAGAGGGACCTTATTTCATCCTATGGCGAGTTGCCATTAGTAGAACAGCAGGAAGTTATAAACAGGCTTGATACACTCAAGCAGCAACTTACACATGTACTTCAAGAGAAAATCTCCTCAAAACCTGGTCATAGCAACCTATTAAATCAAAGGAACGCAGTCATGAAGGGGCTAACACCCCAGAAACCCCTGCCAATCACTGGGACTCCAATAACGGATGATATGGCAGTCTGCCTGGCGGAAGCTCCTCATACACCGTCGCAACGCAGACCCCCTTCACCTCTACTAATAGATCTGCAATCAACTACCTCGTCCTCCGCCTTAAAGAGCAATATGCCAAACACCACTCATCCTGGTAATCTGTCAATGTCCTATTCTTCTATGCCTGACCTGGAGTCCTCATCCAGTGCGGTCCAGGCAGATGACTGTATATCCTCGTCCTTTGCCAGTCAACCTCGTTTGGTAGAACCTCATGTATCCGCAACCTCTTCAAGCCAATATATAAACGTTAAGGAAGCCACTGCGCAAAGAGACAGCTCAGGCTTTATTGAAGACCCTGCTGGCCACATCAATCAAATTACCACCCCTTCGATACCTTCGGCTGTATCACGCCTGGCGCTGTCTCAGACCCTTGGCAATGCTTCTTCCACCAGCAACCAGAGTAACTGACTAGCACATAGTCCCTCCTCAAACTGCTTCAATGTGCTATCCTGGAATGTGGCGGGATGGACGTCCAAACAGGATGGCGGGGATATGATAGAGTTTTTAGCGAAATTCCAGATTATGGGTATACAAGAGACCTGGTGCTTAGAATCGTCACCCCCCCCTTCCCTACTGGGCTATGACGCCTTTGTGATTCCTGCGACCAAAACACATTTGTATGGGCGCCCTAGTGGAGGCCTGGTAACATTTGTTTCGCAGGAGCTTCAACTTAATATCTCTCCTCTCTTTTGGTTAGAGAGTAATTGTATTCAAACTTTGCACATCACTAACAGCCCGGTTGGGGACTTCATATGTGTTAACTTGTACAATCCATCTACCTACTCCTCTTCCCATACAAATCAGTTTTGGGAGGATCTAAGATTTATCCTTGATAAATCTGTGGCTGAATTCCCAAAGTCAGAGATCCTCATAATGGGGGACTTTAATGCCAGAATCGGAGCAGATATAAGCTCATTCACCGATAAGTCGCAACTATTCATAGAAGAGGAGTGGTTTCCTACGTGGAATTCACATGACAAGACCATTAATAGGGCTGGCATCATGCTGCTGGAGTTTACCATTAACTGCGGGCTGCACAGCTTGCATGGTACACCCAAAGACTGGTCCGGGGGATGCTATACTTTTCTAGGATCTAGAGGGGCAAGCGTTATAGATTATATCTGGTCCTCCTCGGCACTTAATGATAAGGCATATTGTTTCAATGTGTTCAACAGAACCGAAAGTGACCACCTTCCTATTGCCATCTCCTTCCACCACACACAGCTGGGGCTTCCCAGCTCACCCCACCTCCAGGATTCACTGACCTTAGCCCCCGGTCGTAAGAAGTGGGATATCTATCTGGAGCAAGACATAAAAGTCCTCCTAAATTCCCCTGAGATCCTAGCCCTGAAAGCTCAGCTGGTAACAATGAATGTGAATCATTTCTCAAGTTTCCAACAAATTCTAGCCTACTTGCTCCCAACACTTACGAAACCCTCCCGTGCGAGTCTAACCTGGAAGAATCAAACTTGGTTCGACCAAGAATGCAAACAGTGCAGAAGTAGGCTTAGATTTCTTCAGTCTGATATGAAATCAGACAGCACCCAGAGCAAAATCAGGGAGTTAGCCCAATTCCGTTCTTACTACAAGAAGTTGCTCCAACATAAGAAATTGCTCTTTGCGAAAGAACGCTGGACGGCATTGTCAGTGGCCATTAAAACCCGTGACGACAAGAAATTCTGGAATTTAATTAATGCAGGTTTAAGACCCCCCTCATTCATCGTTAATAACATCACAGCAGCCAGTTGGCACTCTCACTTTGCTCAGCTGTATTCCGCCCCAGATTCCGACGTAAACGCAGTCTCCACTCTTCCTGCATCTGCCTTGCCCACCTGGGAGCCAGTCTCCCCAGAGAGATGTGTACAACTAATTAGCATGCTATCAGGGGATAAATCCCCGGGGGAGGATATGATTCCACCCGAGGTATTCTTATTGAACCAGATGTGGTGGGCCCCTATTTTTGCATCTCTCTTTACCACTATTAATGCCACTCTTAAGATCCCGCCTAATTGGAAACAGAGCATAGTCATCCCAATACATAAAAAGGGGGACCCACAAGATCCGCGTAACTATCGACCTATCAGCCTGCTAGACATATCATACAAGGTTTACTCTAGATTCTTGCTAGAGAAATTAGTCGAGTGGGCAGAAGAAACAAAGCTATTCCACCCGGAACAGGCTGGCTTCCGTAAAGGTCACAGCACATCTGGCCAATGTCTTGTTCTATTTACCCTGATTGATAAATACCTAAACAGGTTCAACTGCAAACTACACGCGGCTTTTGTGGACCTGACCTCCGCTTTTGACTCCATTCCCAGAGATAGGCTATGGCAGAAGCTTAGTTACACCAACATAGATAAGAGACTCCTCCTCCTTCTTATGGAAATTCATAATGACATATCGGCCAGAGTAAAATTCGGCCCTCTGGGAGCTCTTTCTGATTCTTTCCCTCTGAATAAAGGGGTCAAACAGGGCTGCCTCTTGGCCCCTTTTCTATTCAATTTCTATATCAACGACATCGTTACAACTATGCAGGCCCTAAATCAATCTGCCCCCTCTTTACAACAGCTCAAGATCCCCATATTACTCTATGCGGACGACATGGTGATACTGTCTTTAACCAAGCAGGGCTTAAACAACATGCTCAGAGGGCTCATGACATATTGTGATACCAATTCCCTCAAAATCAATTTCGCCAAAACCAAAATTCTTACTTTTGGCACGAAAACTCGGAAGTCATTCTGGAATTTTGAGGGCCACTCTATTGAATATTGCTCAGCATTCAAGTATTTGGGAATCACTTTTCAGCATGGGCTTAGCTGGTCAGCTCACCTAAATATGACCATCCTGGCTGCCCGTAGAACCATCAAAGCCTTGGAGAAATTCTTCTATGCAAAAGGCGGCCAGTTGGTTCCACCAATCAGAAAAGCATTTATCAGCAAAGTCCTCCCGATGTTACTGTATGGGGTTGAAATCTGGGGGTGGAATTTAAAAACACTACAACGGCTGGAGATTCTACAAAACTCTTTTGCACGAAAGATACTGGGTCTCCCCAAGGGCTCGGTTGCTGCACAGTTAAGAACAGAACTGGGCCTCCCCTCCATTGTTGCGAGAGCCCACATTAGAATTATTAGTTTTTATTGCAAATTAATCAATGCCCCAGGTTCCCTACTAGCCAGGCAAGCCTTTTTAACTTGTTCTCATTCCAACAAATGGTCCAAGGCCATGGAGACTATTACTGCACGCTACTCCCTCCCAGATCTCGACACGCTGTCATCTTGGGACCAACATAAAATCCGGGCCTGGATTCTTATAAGAGATGAGGCCATGGACCGGGCACAGTCCACCTCAGCTCGCCTCTCCATGTGGCTCCCTAAAGTGAAAGTGGTAAGATCACTTGCCAACTACTTGATAGACCTGACGGAGCCCAATCTGAGAAGAGCGTTTACAATGGCCCGTTTCCATTCTATACCCACGGCCTTCCTGCAGGGGATCTACTCTAAGACCCCTATTACTCAGCGTCTATGTCCATGCACAATGAATGAAGTAGAGGACTTCATACATTTCTTTTTCTACTGCCCTATTTATGACCCAATAAGACCTAAGCTCCTCCTCTTGATCCCGTCCTCCATTTCATCTAAGGAAGACTGTTTGAAAGCACTTCTTGTGGATGCAAATCCCCAAATTTCACGTGGGGTGGCAATCTTCATAGTGCAGGCTCTGAAACTCAGGGCTACTCTGACAGGGTAGTGTGTCCTAGTCCTGGACCTGTTTTAATTCTTTTATTACCTTTTTTAACTCAATGTGCTGAGCCTATTTTGGGGCCATTTTATGCTTTATTTATATCCGCATACTAGTTTTTTTGGCGCTGGCAACTAAATCTCTGTATTATTGTCTTAGGGTATTTTAAATGTCATTACGCCAGCAATATCGCTTTGAATTTTGCTTGGTTGCTTGTCTCCAACATTTTTGTATTGTCTTATTTTGCTATGGCTGTATGCTAATGCAATTAAATTAAATGAATGAGTATACATGGTTAGGGTTGTACTGTTAAACCATTCAGTGCCATATTCTGCTAAATTTGTCAGTGGCACAAATTTAAATAAGACAATGGTTTTAATGCAATTGAATCCCAATTAAACCTTTAAAAAGAAAAGCACCTTTGAACACTAGTAAAATGCCTTGAGATATTGTGCTTTTAAAAGTCTCTATCATTATGAAACAGTGAAAATACTTTACCATCTATTTCAAAGGGTGTAAATCCAGATGCTGAAAACTTCATCTTGTCCGAAAATGTAAAGGATCCAGTATCTTTGTCACTTCCAGCAAGGTTGTCCATGATCAAATTTTGACAGCCGCACTACAATCTTGCCAGGATAACCTTAGGCACTGAAGAAGGAGAGGTTTCTGAGCTTTATCTGCTGGGAATGTGTGCTATTAAGCAAACCTTTTCTGTTGGCTTCGGGTTATTTTGTACTAGACTTGCAAAAAAACAAAACAAAACAAAAAAACACCCAGCAACTTTCTGATGTGGCGTCTTCAGCACTTCCTCCAAAACTTCTAAGGAGGTTGGTCAATGCATGTCTTAATACAGAAAGCAAAAAAGATGTGCATTAAAAATGACAATGATGTGAATTTGATTTTTCAGTGTGAATAGCATTTTATAAAACTTTCAGGTAACAAATGCATTATTCCAGATCCAAGTAGGTAGCCGCGTTGGTCTGATGCAGTCAAAATTAATAATATAATATAATATAATATAATATAATATAATATAATGTAATGTAATGTAATGTAATGTAATGTAATGTAATATATATAAAATATATAAATAAACAAATATAAAAATTGTCCAGTAGCACTTTAGAAACCAACTAAGTTTGTTCTGGGTATAAGCTTTCGTGTGCATGCACACTTCTTCAGATACACAGTGTGGATGCACATGAAATCTTATACCCAGAACAAACTTAGTTGGTCTTTAAGGTGCTACTGGACAATTTATATATCGTATTTCAAAAGGCATTATTGTTGGATTGGCCTAACTTGCAGGTTTCACATAATTAATGTAGCATAACAGAGACTTTGCAGACAGGCTGGTATTTATGCTCCCTCTGGATCAGCCCACCTACCCTTTGAACTAATATTAAAATACTATTAGTCGAAATTAGCATAAATAAATAAATTGGCTTTGTTTGGGGGAGGCAAAAACTTTTAGGGTGCAAAACTGGGCCATACCTCCCCCACCCAACTTGAGGCTCCCCATTTATGTGAAGGGATCTCCACATGTAGAAGAGGGAGCTGAGGGGGGAGCTGCACTGTTGTGCCTGCTTCACCCCCACCCCCGCCGTGTCCATGCATTTTGTGTGGCAGCCAGCTTGCCCAGGACTGAAATTAGGTTTGATGAGGCCCTAAGCTACTGAAGGTAATGGGGCCCTTCATATGTCTAGCTGTCCTTTGTCAACAACAAATTGTCACTGTTTTTTGTGTTGAATATATGATGATTTATGGACCTAATAGGTATCTAAAGCCATTTGCACATAACAAAATATGTATTTTATCAAAGTTAATTGTTGAACTGAAATACAATTGGAAATGTACATCCAGTGTCCCCCCCCCTTTAATTTTTTTTGGGGGGCCCCCAGGAGAGTGGGGCCCTAAACTATAGCTTGTTTAGTTTATGCATAAATCCGGCACTGTGCCTGCCCCTTTCTATACTTGGAACCTCATTCATGTGACTAATGTGTGAAAGATTTTAGTATTCAATGGCTAGAGCAAAAGGTTACTCTCAGAGAATGATCCATTTCTTGTAAAATGACTGAGCTGATGATAGAATCGGTGAGGATTTGAAAGAACGGACTCATGGGACTGGGCTTCTCACATGTCCCTTAATTGAAAACGTATCCTTTACTCCTGAATTTGTGACATTACCTCCAAATTTCAGGGTGTGCCAAACTAGCCCCACAGCACTTAATGGAAGACTGTGAACCAACAACAGCTTACACAGCTGATTTAGCCTTTTAGTGCTAAAGCAGAAGGGGAGAAAGAGGTACCAGCTAGCATCATCTGCCTGTGCTATGGACATTCTTTGGGGGATTTCTGTATGACTGTGGGGAATTCTGCAACCTTTTTACCTCCTTGTCTCATCCTATAAATGGCACAAGAAGACTAAACCTCTGCAAAATAGTAAAAATTTATTCAAAATAAGAATTCATACCAAAAATGTATAGGTCATATAGGCCAACTTTTCCTGCTACCAAAGCTGGACTAGCTTCCTATAGATTTTTTATATTTTTTCCTCCATTATCTTTTTCCAAATGCAGCCCACATTCAACTCTTCCTGAAGGCCAAAGATCTATGAGGAAAAAGGCTCCCTGCTCTGATTTCTCTTTTCCCATGGGGGTGTTTGGCAGGGCTCCCCAAGTCAAACCAGATTGCTTTCAACCTCTGCTGTCTGCTACCTCTGCCTATTATTTCTGATGGAGTTCAGGTAATTGTGTCCATGTTGCCTTTTGTAATTTGGTGTCCTGGCAGCAACAGATGTTGCTCCCCTAATAAGCACCACCTTGCCTGATTTCTCTTCCTCTCTGTGGCTCTAACAGATTAGTTTCTGAACATTTCGACCAATACTGCTCTAAATTAATTGCTTAACTAACTAATGACAATTAGAAGAGGGCCTTTGGAGAATAAACCAAATCAATCGGTTCCACAGAGGAGAAGGCTGATCAAACCTGGCTGTTATGTGGACAGTGATGGAGAAATGTAATAAGAAAGTGATTTGTGGAAGCCCCTTTCCTTATCCCCTGCCACAACCCTTCCTGCCACTTCCCCATTTTTCAAGTGGGCTTTGCAGAATTTAACAAAGTGGATTTTGAATGAAACCCAATGAAAAGCAGCACAAAAGGAGGTATCACTGCCATAGAAAACAATGAAAGCAATGCAGAAACCTAGCCGGTACCCTGGGCGCTGGAGCTGACTCTGGAATCTATTAAAAAAAAAAAAAGGCAGCAACATGTATTTTAATTCATTGACTGTTGTTTTATGTAAATTGAGCTATTTTTGCTGTTGTTAGCTGCTCTGAGCTCGACTTTGGCTGGGGAGGGCGAGATATAAATAAAATTTATTATTATTATTATTATTATTATTATTATTATAACATTCACAAAGCTCAATGTATAAATGGTGTTCATTGGCAACAGTTGTAGTTTTGTTTATCAGATCCCCATCCTATCTGAAAGGATAAATGTCAATTAAATAAGGGGAAATATGGGTTGGCATTTTGATAGCAATGGTGTCATGTGGGCGCTGAAAAGAAGAAGAAGAAAAATCATGCAAGAGGATCACTTATCCCACAAGGAACACAATCTGGAAGCACCCAGTTGTTGTTTACATTGCATCTGACAAAGGGGTTTAGTAGAAGAAATGAGGCTTGTATGTGGCTTTTGCGTGGCTTGAAGCTGATGGAGTTCTGTTGCCAGAACTGAAGGAATCTCTCTCTATGTGTGCTTGGACAAGAAATGCATACTGAAGTTGTAATACTATGGCAAGCTGCTTGAATAACACGCCAACCTTTATGTTCAAATACTAAGAAGATGTAACCAAAGAAACAACCTCGCTCAGCTAAGAGAGAGAAGGAAGAGATCAGCAGATGAATCTCACATTCAAGTTGCATGTGGAGTCTTTCCTCTGCAGCATGGTTTGACAATCTGTTTTCTCGTAAGCATTCGCAGCAACTCATTGACTGCTGTTGTGAAATGGGTTGCTAAATAAAGGAAGAAAATGTGCTGACTCAGGTTGAGATTTCAGGCGTAGGGTTTTGTGGAAGCAGAAAGCTTATTAATAGCATCGTAGCTTCCTGCATGTTCTGTGAGTACCAAAAACCAGCCCCTGGGAGGAAGTATCCATGGTAGGGAGTAGTCCATGGGAAATCCAGAAATGTGTAAACCAAGAACACGGCGTACACACAATATGAACAGTATGAACATATTATACATATTATACACTTGCAAAGTGTGAATGTTTCTGCATGCAATATCTCTCTTTTCATCTCTGGTGTGTGTGTGTTTGTTGATCTGGCAAAGTGGGAGAAAAGTGACCAAGATGCTGGCACTGATGTTACACCCTCAGAAGTCCAAATGTGCTACACAGCCCAAGAAGACAAATCCGTCAACATTACAGGGGTCAGTAAACTTTTTCAGCAGGGGGCCAGTCCACTGTCCCTCAGACCTTATAGGGGGCCGGATTATATGGGGGGGGGGGATGAACAAATTCCTATGCCCCACAAATAACCCAGAGATGCATTTTAAATAAAAGGACACATTCTACACATGTAAAAACATGCTGATTCCCGGACCATCCGCAGGCTGGATTTAGAAAGCGATTGGGCCGGATCCGGCCCCCGGGCTTTAGGTTGCCTACCCATGGCCAACAACATATGAATCAATCTGGCTAACCTGATCCAAAAACACACACATACCCCACTCACACACAAAAACAAATTTCACTACAGCCAATCAAAGACAACCAACCACACCCTAGGCCACCCCCAACCTCTCTCACCACCAAAGAAATACAAGTGAATAGTAAGAAAACCCACACAAGTGACGCTGACACAAAACCCCACACATACACTAATTAGAAGAATAGAAGCATTGCCACCCCACCCCACACACCATTCCCTCCTCCCACTCTTCTACCTAACCTAACACTGTATATGACACTAATGTCTCACAACAAATGTAACATCTGTAGAAAACACAACTTGAAAAAAGAGACAATGCACGTATTTTTGTAAACTAATGAATCTTTAATAAAAATATATTTTTTTAAAAAAGAAATCCAAATGTGCCATGGTCCTTAAAAAAGTTGGTGACCCCAGACTTAGCGAGTCACACATTGTTTAGGCTTGTGTGAGAAATTCACCAACCTTCTTACAGAATGTTAATTACCAGGGTCATTAGGTTTTTACTTGCTTTTGAAGCTCACATTGATTTTTCGGGAGATGTGTGCATTCCCATTTCCTTAGCTTGTTTATTTGTGCACACAGTATTGTCAGCTCGACATTTCCAAGATTAGAGAGAGGGGCTGTGTGATGCTGTGATGGAGGAACGCTATGAGACACTTTCCATATTCCCTGCAGATGGATCTGAGTACAGTAATTGTATAACCCACTTTGTACTGGGTTGAAACATGCATTCTGCCCTTTCGGAGGAAAAGCTCAACTGAAGTAGATTGTGGGGAACCTTGGCAAGTATCTTTTCCAATGAATCAGGTGGTCAAGCTCAGAAGGTTATGAATTTTAGAGATAAAACCAGGGACTGTATAAAATAGTTTGGAGTCCTTCATTCTCAGGTTAAAAAGTGTGACTTCGGATATTGATTACAATTCCCATCATCCCTAGCTAAAAGGACCAGTGGTCAGGGATGATGGGAATTGTAGTCCCAAACATCTGGAGGGCCGGAGTCTGCCTATGCCTGGATTAGGGTGTCCACTTAGGCATTATCAATTAATGAGGAAATGCATCACCACAAAAAGAAGACACCAGCTTGCATGTGCTAATTCATATTCACAGGTGCTAATTCAAAAATGCTTACTGTAACTCTACCATTATGATCAGATCTATTGTATTTCACCAGCTGGCCTGTGTGCCTGCTCAGGTCCAGATGCTTCCTTCTGATGTTTCTTTAAACCAGACTTGGATAGGACTGCCCTTCGAAACCAGGACTTCTTGATGGAAAAACACAGCCCTATCTACAACAGAAAAATGGCTGATAAAACTATTGGACCTGGTTGAGATAGCCAAGTTAACATGTTTAATTAGAGAAAAAATTATTACTGACGCTGGTTAAGGATTGGAAATTCCTTATAGACTTTTTGTGTGAAAGAGAATTTAATCTTGTAATACTTGGATTTGAAGGTAGAACAAATTCTGGTTTATAGATGGCAGAATGGTTGTATTTTAAGGAATTAATATCATATGTAGCTGCAGCCCAGAGGCGGGAAAGCAGTATTTCTTCAGACAGGTGACTGTTCTCGGTAAAGCAGAACACACAGCCACACTATGTTTGGTAGTCCTAAGAAAGGGGGAGGACTTGCCACAAGGATAATAGTACTTGATCAGAAACTGCGCTCTCTTCCCTGTGCAACCCTTTCTGTTTTCCTCTGTTGCAGTGGTGGCCAGAGGCCTAATTCAGCCTGCCAGGGCTCCCACTTTGGTGTTTTGGGCAAGCAACATCCACGGATAAAGCCATGGTTGCAAAGGAACAACCAAGAGCCTTTGAATGCACTCCTGATTGAGTACCTATACTTCTTCAAGCTCACTGATTTTTAGTATTTTGATTCCCAAGGCTCCTGGGACTGGACATGATTTGTAATCCAGGAACATGCATGAAAATATCATGCGAAACTTATCTGTGACACTGTCAGGGCTCAGGCCTGGGGCGCAAGGATCCCTGTCTCAGTTGATTCCCCATAATAGAATCATAGAACTGTAGAGCTGGAAGGCACACAAAGGGTTGTCTGGTCCACCTCCCTGCAATGCAAAATAGATACATACATTTACTTGGCCCTGGTGAATACATCCTTGCTGAAAAGCAGTCAAAACACAGATGCTGAATAGTTGACATATCTCCATCCAGTCCTGACAAGTTGCTTGGCTTTATAACACAAAATGAAGCCAAGCTCTGAGTTATGATCATTCCTGTATCATTAGGACTTTTTAGTGCTTTATATCCCAACCCCAGCTGTGCTACCGATACAAAAAACCACCTGGAAAGTGTTTTGAAGACTCCAGCCCAGAAACTGAACTGAAATTGGGGTGGCCTGGTAAAATACCCGGTAATCAGTGGGGTGGGAAGGGGCCCCACCAGGGAGAGGAAGGGAGAGGAAGAGAAGAAATTATCTGCATCAAAGCAGGCACGCCTGACAGAAATGATTCTCTGAGTCATCTTCCCCATATCATATGGGCTTAAGAGATATAATATTATTTCCCTCAGCCAATCTAGAATATGATGCATAGAGAGAATAGATGTGTATAGAGAGACACCTTCCAAATCCACCATTCTCTGTTCACAATAATGCTACAGGAAGACATAGGAGAGATATGGTGCTGTTCATATCAAGGTTGTGTTCTGATGGATTGTCAGGACTAGAAGGTGCTTTTAGTCCTGGGATTCAAATGTGGTGTTAAGACCCCATGCTTCCCCCCCCCCACTTTTGTTGCACTAGAGCACAAGAGTGTTTCTCAAGACAGCAATAACTTGATGACATTGGGGGTGCAGAAGAATGAATAAAGTGGAATGATGTGTGGGCATTCACCATTAATGCACTATTTATGACATGTTGCAGAATGTATCAGCAAAACAACAACAACAACAAACACCACCACCATCAATCTAGAGGGTCCCCTGTTCTTCCAGACTCACACAAGAATTGCCAATTCAGAGGTTGTGCTACTGAGGAAGATGGGGAAATCCTTGCAAACCTACCACCCCTTTATATGACTCTTGAAGTTTCAAGTTATCAGCAATTGTACATGATGGTGCAACTGCCTCTTGACTTCCAGTTTTTGCTTAGTAGGCCCCTTGTCCTCCCTTCCTTTCTCCTAATTCAGGCAAGGATCACGAGATTGTGATGACCTCCAGGGCATGGATATCCTCCATTGCAGATTTTAGACTTTCATTTCATAAAATGATGGTTCTCGTTTCCTATTAGGCTGGAAGAGAGTTTTAGATCTTTGTTGCTCAATCTGATGGCCAGGATGGGTGGGATCTTGCTAGCATCAACACCACGAAATACTACCCTTCAGCAGCTTTATTCTGTTGACACTCTGTACTGGCATGCAGAAACTATAAGAATTATCCGGGAATAGATCCATCCATTCTGGATAACTGTGCTTGACTAGTTAAAGAATCGCATGCTGATTTTCTAACACACATTGTGGAGTCACCTGAAGATCTCAGGGCAGTTCACAGCATAAAAACACAAAATAAAAACACAAAATATATAGCAAAAGTGGGAACAAAAACAAAACAACAAACCCCTCTCCAATTGTCCTGAAGTCGGAGAATAATTCTAAACACACGCACAGAAATCACTTCATCTTTTCTGTATGTGGGCACCATCTACACATGCAGCTGAATCAGCTGAAAATGAAGTTCTGAGGTGCACAAATGGAGTGTAACCTTTTAGGCTGCAGTTTTAGGATTGGGGGTGGGTATTACTTTTGCAGGCATTGAGAAAACTAGCCCAGCAGGGAAAAGGCTGGTTTTCATCCAGGAATTCCCCTAATAAAATGCATTTTTGAATGTTATTTTCACTAGCATGGGCACTTTAGGCTACCAGGTGATTTTTTTGTACAAATTACTTGACTGGAGAACTGCACTGCAAAAATTGGAGAAGTACAGATTTCAAAGGATGGCTACAATTTGGTTCACATATTGTTTTAGAAAGAGGTTCGCCTTTGAATGTGAGTTGAATCAAATTTCTCCCTGCTCTCTGTGCAGAAAAAACATGGAGCTCCCAACTTTAGTGTCTTCTCATAACGCTAATGTGGAAGAAATGATGCACTTGTGAGAGGGATTTTTATTACTGCTGTGGGATATATATATATATACACACATATATACATATACATATACATATACATATACATATACATATACATACATATATGTATATGTATGTATATGGACTCAAAGACACATCTGATATGGTAGATGTGCACACAAAAATTCCACTGATCATGGAGATAGGTTTCTAGTCAGCTCACTGAATCAGCAATATCCTTATCCTTTATCCAATCATTGCTTTGTTAGCAAATCTTTTAGATTTAGGAGAGCTAGTCTCAAACGTTTATTGGGGGAGACCTAGGTTTTTTTGTGGGGGGAGCTATTTGTCCTGTCTTCACGCTTTTTATGATGGAGGACCGCTGTAGCCACCCCCAACGACACGTTCTCAAGATGGAGGGGGAGGGAACAGCTGCAGTCGCCTGCGGTTCCTGCGCAATGTTTGCCATCTTGCCAAAGGTTGCAGGCAGCTTTACCTGCAGCAATTGCATGTTGATTGCCCTCTTAAAAGACAAAGTCCAGCAACTGGAGGAACGTGTAGCTACGCTCCAAAGAATTAGAGAGCTGGAGCTCTTCTTGGAAGCAACAGAGCACACCGTCTCCACCAAGGAGGAGACAGGGGACTCCCCTGAGAAGGAGGCTAGTTCACCAACACAGGAGCCAGATATATGGAGAAACGTGACTCAAAGAAGTAGGAGGCCCAGGGTTCGCTCTGATTGTTTAGAAATACACAATCGCTTTGAGGTCCTCTCCCCTAGCATGGAAGACGAAGAGCAGACTCCATTTGAGGATCTCTCCCTCATTACAGTCGATCAGGTATATGAAGACGAGCAGCAAAGTCAGTCCTCAGGGAATGTGCAGGCGACCTTGGAACGGACAGCTCATGGAAGAACCCCGACCAAACCTAAGAGGAGGCGTGTAGTGGTGATAGGGGATTCCCTACTGAGGGGAAGAGAAGCAGTGATCTGTGGGCCTGACAAGATGTCTTGGGAAGTGTGCTGTCTCCCCGGGGCTAAGATCCAAGATGTAACTGAACGACTGCAAGGAATCATAAAACCCACTGACAAATACCCCTTCCTCTTGGTTCATGTGGGAACCAATGACACTGCAAGCAATAGCCTCCAGAAGATCAAAAGAGACTACGAGGCTCTGGGCAGGAAATTGAAGCAATTAAATGCACAAATTGTCATCTCATCTGTCCTCCCAGTTGAACGACGTGGCCCAGGGAGAGAGGGGAAAATAGTGGAAGTGAACAGCTGGCTTCGCAAATGGTGTAAACAGGAACGGTTTGGATTCTTAGATCACGGACTGCAGTTTCTTGACGATGGACTTCTGGCAAGCGTTGGGCTGCACCTCACAACGGTTGGGAGGAATGTTTTTGCCAAAAATCTCAGAAACCTCATCAGGAGGGCTTTAAACTGACTAATGTGGGGGCGGGAGACAGTGCTCCTGAAGGTAGGAGTCTATCAATTGATGAAGATGATCATCCAAATGTCATAGACCAAATGGAGCAAACAGCATGCAGACCTAGTGGTGGGAGGAAAAAATCCTTAAATAAGAGACACGGGGGAATGATTAATGGACTTCAATGTCTGTACACTAATGCGCAAAGCATGGGAAATAAAGAAGATGAGCTTGAGCTCTTGGTACAGCAAACTAAATATGACATAATAGGCATCACTGAAACCTGGTGGGATAAGTCCCACGATTGGAATGTAATAATGGGGGGATACAATCTATTTCAGAGAAACAGACCAGACAAGAAAGGAGGAGGAGTGGCGTTATATGTCAGGGATGTGTATACCTGTGAAGAGATCCAAGATTTAGAACCTCAAAGCCAAAGTGAGAGCATTTGGGTGAAAATTAAGGGAGAGAAAAATAACAGTGACCTCATTGTGGGAGTTTACTATAGATCCCCAAGCCAAACGGAGGACATAGATGATGCCTTCCTGGAACAGATGGCCAAGCATGCAAAAGGAAGGGAGATAGTAGTAATGGGGGACTTCAATTACCCGGATATTTCTTGGCTGTCAAACTCAGCCAAGAGCATACGGTCAAACAGATTCCTCACTGGCCTTGCAGACAACTTCATTGTCCAGAAAGTGGGAGAAGCAACAAGAGGAACAGCCATTTTAGATCTGGTCCTAACCAATGTAGATGACCTGGTTAGTGGGGTAGAAGTGGAAGGATCATTAGGCGCGAGTGATCATGCTCTTCTGAAGTTTACTATACAGCGGAAAGGAGCAGCCAAGCATACTAGAACTCAATTTCTTGACTTTAAGAAAGCCGACTTCATAAAACTTAGGGAAGTGCTGGGTGAGATCCCATGGACAGTAATACTAAAAGGAAAGGGAGTTCATGATGGCTGGGAGTTTGTTAAGAGGGAGATAGTAAAAGCACAACGTCAGGCAATACCAATGAGACGGAAACATGGAAGGTGCCTAAAGAAGCCAGGGTGGCTATCTAAAGAACTTTTAACTGAGTTAAGATTAAAAAAGGAGGTGTACAAAAAATGGAAAAGGGGGGAAACCACCAAAGAGGAATTCAAACAAATAGCCAGCACGTGTAGACACAAAGTCAGAAAAGCTAAAGCACAGAATGAACTCAGGCTTGCTAGAGAGGTTAAAAGCAACAAAAAAGGCTTTTATGGGTATGCTCGTAGCAAAAGGAAGAACAAAGAAACAGTGGGGTCACTCAGAGGAGAAGATGGTGAAATGCAAACAGGGGACACAGAAAGGGCTGAACTCCTCAATGCCTTCTTTGCCTCAGTCTTCTCCGATAAAGAAAACAATGCCCAACCTGAAGAATTTGGAGCAAATGATTCAGCAAAGGAAACACAGCCCAGAATAACTAAGGAGATAGTACAAGAATACTTGGCTAGTTTAGATGTATTCAAGTCTCCAGGGCCAGACGAACTGCATCCAAGAGTTTTAAAAGAACTGGCAGATGTGATCTCAGAACCACTGGCAGTCATCTTTGAGAATTCCTGGAGAACAGGCGAAGTCCCGGCAGACTGGAGGAGGGCAAATGTTGTCCCTATTTTCAAAAAGGGGGGAAGAGAGGACCCAGGTAATTACCACCCAGTCAGTCTGACATCAATACCAGGGAAGATTCTGGAGCAGATCATTAAGCAAACAGTCTGTGAGCACCTAGAAAGGAATGCTGTGATCACCAATAGTCAGCATGGATTTCTGAAAAATAAGTCATGTCAGACTAACCTGATCTCGTTTTTTGACAGAATTACAAGCCTGGTAGATGAAGGGAACGCAGTGGATGTAGCCTACCTTGATTTCAGCAAGGCATTTGACAAGGTGCCCCATGATATTCTTGTAAAGAAGCTGGTAAAATGCGGTCTTGACTATACTACCACTCAGTGGATTTGTAACTGGCTGACTGACCGAACCCAAAGGGTGCTCATCAATGGTTCCTCTTCATCCTGGAGAAGAGTGACTAGTGGGGTGCCACAGGGTTCTGTCTTGGGCCCGGTCTTATTCAACATCTTTATCAACGACTTGGATGATGGACTCAAGGGCATCCTGATCAAATTTGCAGATGACACCAAACTGGGAGGGGTGGCTAACACCCCAGAGGACAGGATCACACTTCAAAACGACCTTGACAGATTAGAGAACTGGGCAAAAACAAACAAGATGAATTTTAACAGGGAGAAATGTAAAGTATTGCACTTGGGCAAAAAAAATGAGAGGCACAAATACAAGATGGGTGACACCTGGCTTGAGAGCAGTACATGTGAAAAGGATCTAGGAGTCTTGGTTGACCACAAACTTGACATGAGCCAACAGTGTGACGCGGCAGCTAAAAAAGCCAGTGCAATTCTGGGCTGCATCAATAGGAGTAAAGCATCTAGATCAAGGGAAGTAATAGTGCCACTGTATTCTGCTCTGGTCAGACCTCACCTGGAGTACTGTGTCCAGTTCTGGGCACCACAGTTCAAGAAGGACACTGACAAACTGGAACGTGTCCAGAGGAGGGCAACCAAAATGGTCAAAGGCCTGGAAACGATGCCTTATGAGGAACGGCTAAGTGAGCTGGGCATGTTTAGCCTGGAGAAGAGGAGGTTAAGGGGTGATATGATAGCCATGTTCAAATATATAAAAGGATGTCACATAGAGGAGGGAGAAAGGTTGTTTTCTGCTGCTCCAGAGAAGCGGACACGGAGCAATGGATCCAAACTACAAGAAAGAAGATTCCACCTAAACATTAGGAAGAACTTCCTGACAGTAAGAGCTGTTCGACAGTGGAATTTGCTGCCAAGGAGTGTGGTGGAGTCTCCTTCTTTGGAGGTCTTTAAGCAGAGGCTTGACAACTATATGTCAGGAGTGCTCTGATGGTGTTTCCTGCTTGGCAGGGGGTTGGACTCGATGGCCCTTGTGGTCTCTTCCAACTCTATGATTCTATGATTCTATTCTATGATTCTATGAAATGTATTTTGCTCGTCTATTAAAAATAAAATAAAATCATACTGATACTACATCTTTACCATGGCTTTTTTTTTTTTTTTTTTTACAAATTAAAGCTTTTTATTTTCTGTGACCCACCTCTTTTGCTGAATTTATACCCCTCCTCCTGCTAGGAATTGTGGGTAATGAAATCCCGAAAAAGTTCAGGAGAGTCTTTGTGTATGTTGCAGTTGCTGCCAGAATTCTAATCGCAGAAGGCTGGAAGGAAGAGGATATTCCATCTAAATTAGAATGGCAAAGCAAAATAAGAGAGTACTCTGAGCTGGTGAGATTATCTGCAAGGTTAAGATAATCATTTTACAGATGAAAAATTTATCAGAGAGTGGGATATATACAGAGTATATGTAAAAGAACACTGTCAAAAGATCAGTCTGTTGGCAGGTCTTGATTGAGCTTCAGTGTGTAAGTAGGATAATTTTATAAAATAAAATTTAGAGTAAGTCAAATAACATAGAGAAAGTAAAGCAGAATTGGACAAAATGACAGGAAGGATTCGAAACCTGCGGGACCAGAGATTTACAGAAGATTGGAAGAAGTATATGAATTATTTGAAGAGCAACTGTAATCAACAAATTAGGCTAGTAGGACTACAAGAAGTTTTGCAAGGAGAAATATACAAAGTGTTACAAAGTAGAAAAAGATAGAGATACTGGTTATGAGTTTGAAATGTAATAGGGAAGATAAGAAATGCATACTGAGAGATTAGATTGGAAAATTTTCAGACAGGATTGATGGAAGTCAAAAAAATTGAATAAGATGTAAAAATATGTTTAATTACTGTTGAAAATGATATTTATTAGTTAAAAAACTAATAAAAATTATATATATAGATTGCTGAATATCCAAGAGGTAAAGAGAGAGAGAGAGAGAGAGAGAGAGAGAGAGAGAGAGAGAGAAAGTAAAGCTCAAGCACGTATTTAAGGAACTTAATTCAGGAACGCAAGGGGAAGCTTGGAGTTTTTGTCAAATCTAAGCACAAATGGATGTACAAAGCAAGTATTAGTTAAAGAATGAATAATTGTTTATTTTGTATTTCCTATTTTGCCTGTAACATCTATTGCATATTTCTGTTATAAAGTTTTCAACCAATAAAACATTTTTTTAAAAAAGAATTTATACCCCCTATTCCATTTGGAACAGCTTTGCTTGTTTTATAATTATAACGGTTTCATCTGTTTTTATAATTCTATATTATGTTGTTGTAACCCACTCCGGGACTTTACAGTGAAAAGTGGGTAAGAAATCTTACAAATACATTGCCTCTTAAGGGTAATACAGATGGATTGTTATGAATGAGAACAAATGATGGGATACTCAGAAGCCTTTATATCATACCTGTATGTGTCTTACTGCTGGAATAAAAACCAAAGTTGAACAAAGCATACATATGTGGATGAGATGGGGGGAATGGGGACAGAGACAATGTGGTCTCTTTCTTTAAACAGCCAATAAAGTTTGCTAGGAATGAATTTAAAAGGCATGAAAATGAAATAGTGGAAAAGGGGAACACATTTTGGAAAGCAAATGTGCAGCTTATTAGTAAAATGTTTGAACTCTAGGCAATCATTCTAGACTGTCATTGTTTACCTTTATTAATCAGCATCTAATATTTGCAAATCACTGCAATAATCTTAATGGAATGAAGAGGCCTTGCATGAAGGAAGGCGATTTATAGCCATGCCTTTGTTTAAATTAGCTTAGCAGATGTTCGCAGACACTCCCGTGTGGAATGCTGCCTTTCCGAGACAAATTTGGGGCTTGATGCAGAGTCTTTGAAGTCAGTATGATCTTTTCTGTCAGATTCCCGATAATAACAGTCCTCAAATCACTTACGCCACAGACATTCTGGGAAATTTAGGACTTTCAGAGCGCTCACAATGGAGTAATGCTTGGAAATTTCACGTTGAAACGAAACGAATTCTAGTGCAGCTTTATCTTGCCCAAAAGGGAATGAGTTCCAGTGCACATGTGTCCTTTTACAAAAATAAAATAAATAAATAAATAAATAAATAAATAAATAAATAGTTATAAAACTGAAAGCTTATCCTCGGCAAAATAAATTCTGAATTCAGAATGCTGTGAGCTGCTGTGCCGAAATATAGGGGGCCACGCACAAATAATACGATGTCTTATTTGGATTCAGATCCAAGTTGGGTCAAATGAGGTCTGGATCAGTCCAGGCTGGATCAGGTCTGATCTGTATTTACAAACACGGGCCACAGATCGGAACAGGGGAATTGGTTGGCCTTTCTGGAAATATTTGCACATTGCCGTTTGGTTAGTACCTCGTCCTCCTGTCCCTGACTATTACTCTCTTTCAATGACTTTTAGCTACCTCAAGGGGTCCCTCAGGGTAGAAAGTCTGAGAACCACCGCTCTATGAGGAAGGCATTGGCAAGAGCCTTCCTCTTAAGTAAGCGGGAAATGAAGTAAATGAAGCACTTCTCTATGCAGCTAGTCAAAGGGTCATTCGTGTTCACAGTCAGCCTCAAGGGAAAGAAGATCTGGAAAGTTACATTCGTTTGTGGCCTAGAACGTATAATTTGCTTAACTGACAAAAATGAAGAACAGACTTAGGAAAGTAGGCCTGATGTGCTTTACTTTGCTATTGTGTCCACTATCGAGGGAGGATCTCATTTCCCCCCGAAATTGGTTTTGGAGTCTGAATAAATCTTTCGGAACTCTTCATAGACTCCTTTGGGCTTACCCCAAATCTATTAGTGTCATCTATGTTTAAGCGTGGCCACCCCACCTTTATGGAGTTCCATTTCATATCCTGCCTCAGCCATGAAATTCACTGGTTGACATGCAGCCAACCAGTCTCTCTCTCTCTCTCTCTCTCTCTCTCTCTCTCTGCCTAACCCATCTCACTGGGTTCTTGTAAATTCACAAATCCCTGAAGTACATTTATGACTGGGGAGGTGTATTAGTGTCATAGATGGAGATTAATGTTGCCTGCTTTTCAGGAACATATTCACACCTGCTTATCTGATAAACAAATAATGGAGCTCTAGAACCAACTGAAGATTCCCAGGTAAGATCCTCCCTCTATTGTGTGGGCAGGTGGTCCCTCCCCCTACCTGGCCTGATCACCTTGGCAACACTTCCCCAGACGCGATTGGGCAACTGACTGAGGTAGGCGGAGACCTCCAGGTATCCCACCTGGGGGAAGGCGAAGCCAAGCCTGTGCTAAATGTTGCTCCATAGGGTCCAGGGGCTGAGTGTGACCACGCAAAGGGCGCCCCTCCCCATTTAATGTGGGGAGCGGTCATTATAAGCTCCCTCCCTTTTTTCTTTACATTGACCTAAAAGGAATCAAAGCATTGGCTTGTTTTTATAAATTACACAGACATTAATATTAAAATAAATTTTCTTCTAAATAAAGACGCTTAGGATCAGGCAGTTAGATAATAAGTTTGCTCTGTTTCAAAAGATGATGGCAAGCTGTAAACTGGGGCAATATTAATTTAAAAACAAAACAAAAACAAGAGTGATCCCAACTGTACTGAAGAGATAGAAGTGAGTTCATGAGTAGTATAGATTGGTAAAATAAATTTGAAGCTCCCTTTTCAGAACTCACTATCAATCTCAGCTGTGTGTAACTGGAGCCTGAAAGAAGTCTAATATCTCTCGCTCAGCTTTGCTCAAAATACCAGACTACGTTCAATAATAACCAAAAGTGTGGTCATAAAGGGAACTTTTATTTTGAAGAAAAAGTAGCCATGGGTCTCCGATCCAAAACATGGTCCTGCTCCCACTCAGGGCCCCACACCAGTTACCTGCCAAAAAAAACCTCCCCCATGGGTGCTTTATGTCCCTGAAGGAGCTGTTTGCAGTAAACAAACAGCTTCAAGGCAAAGTGAACAAGGCTCAGCAGCGTGCTGCTGGGTCCTAGAGAACGAGATGCCTGCCTCCCAACCTTTTATCATTTTGGCCTGATCACCAGGGGAGAGAAGGATTCTCTGCCTCTAGGTATGGGGATAAAGTACAAGGTGGGGGGTTGTGTATATAACCCTGAATTCATTGGTGGAAGGGTGGGGAAGATCAAGAGAAAGTGATGCTAGCCAGTTCTCATTAGGTTCTCCACAGGAGTTAGGTTTGTCACAACTGGGATGGATAAATCTGTCAATTATCGCTTCTCTCTGTTTCTCATTTTACCTGTCTTAAATTCAGCTCTCCACATTTCTGCAGCAATTTGTGATTTTTTTCTTAATTTAAAAAACCCCCAGCCTTTTAGTGTGGATTTCTCCTTGTATACACTTTTTTTTTTGCAAGCAATCTTCCCCAATATAATGAATTTATGTATGGTGTTTTCACTGACGTATGCATTCATATGCATATGTTACTCCAGTATATGCATATTTGTGTATAATGGTCTGCTGGAGAACTGTGCTGCAAAATTCAGAAAGGCACAAATTTCGAACGGTGGCTGCCTTTTGATTCGCATATTGCTTTGGAAAGTGCAACTTTGCCAAGCTGGCCTTTAAATGTGAACGGAATCAAATTTCTCCTCCATCCATAGCCATGACTCATTGGTTCAGTGGGACATGCAGAGCAGCTTGATGCATGTTTTCCCAGACAGAAGTCCTTCTGAGTCCAATGCAGAAGTGGGCAACCTCCCCCCCCTGCTTCTGTTGGAGCCTGATTTCCCACAGGGGTAATCTGTCAGGATCCACACACTGTGGGTAGGCAGGGCCAGAGACAAAAGTGGGTGTGATCAGAGCCTCCCTCTCTCTTCCTGCCACCCATATTAACTTAGACCAAAGTCTGCATGAAATTAATGTGACAGCCACAGGCAGTCCAGCCCCTGGGTCAATGGAACTTCCTACCAAGTGCACAGTATTTTCAGCCTAAGGCAGCGAATCTAAATAGCCTTACTAGGGAGTAAGCCTCACTGAACTTAACACGCTCAGGATTGCACTGTGTGTGACTAGTGACTTTAACCAGATTGACCCCCTGGCCTTCACTTCTTTGGGTCATTTTCTGCATCACGATGGAGAAGATCTAGGATGCCTAGCAAAAGGCATTCTATCTCCATCTTGTGGTTTAACTGTGGATTGCTTTCTATCAGCTGCAAACCCTGCATTTCACATCAAACCAGTTTCTGAAAACTTGAGAGGAGAGGAAGTGTCCTTCTTCAGATTGCAGCTTCATTTCATTGGCTCTGTAGGACAACATTACTGGGGCCTTGTCCCTTGCTGATTCGCATTAGCAGATGCTGATAGCCTCCACTCTGAGTATCATGTTGATTATTACCAAATTCACATGGTCCTGCTGCTGCTGCAACGCTATATTTCGATAAGCTAATATTGACATGTGCCATATCAAATAATGACTCCCTTGTTCCTCAAACAAAATCAGCAATGAAAAGAATCTCTGAAGCTTTTTCTTAACACCTCATAACCAGTAAAGCTGACAAATAAATGTTGAGCCTTTTGAAGGTATATTGCTGCTATATGAATCAAGTAATCCACACGATATCTGAAGCGTGTGGTTGGTCAAATACTGAGAGAAACCATTGAGCTTTCTACATACCTGAAAACTATCACATTCCTCATCTGAAAATGTACAGCAGAAGTTGATACTTGGTACTGATGAGCAAAATTAAAATAATAGGGATCATGAGTTATTGATATTTAAAGAGCAACCAGTTGCTCGTGAAAAAGCTCAGCTGAAGTCAGAAGGACTGTGAATGACTGTACACTTGATGGACTTTGAATAAATCAAACCATTTTAATCATCTGAGTTTGGACAATTCAAGTAATACAAAGAATTCACAGTTTGCTATCCTCACCCCAATTTCAAATTAGTTCATGAATCAAGTTACATCTAGCTTTTCCCTCTAGCAAAAAGACTTTCAGATGAATTAGATTACTCTAAATTTCCAGTGCATTAGAGGCAGTATTCTCTGAAGAGACCCCAGTCATCATGTCATGGAAAGTAGTGGCTGCTGTTGTTGTTGTCTCCCAGCAAAGACTAAAATCAATATTCTCAACAGCACAACAGAAGCCTAAACATCTAGAAACATTCAGAAATTTTTATTTTTTAAAAACCCAAGCCCTTAAAACATTAAATGGGGTTGTTTCCAGCCTTAAAAAGCTAAACGTTCTTCTCTTTGTGCCAAAGATACCACAGCATAGGCAAGGCTTTCTGGGGTGGACATTTCACAGCTGGGGTGTCACCACGAAAAAGGCCCTCGTCCCAGTAGCTGCCCTTTATACCTCACTTGGCACACCTAAGAGCAGTGCCTTAGAAGATAATCTAAAGCAGTTGGGAGGATATGATACTTGAGTTTGGGATGTTATAAGATTAAAATCAGCACTTTTGAACTCAGCCCAGGAGCATCCTGGAAGCCATTGTAGACAAAGCACTGGTGCAATTTGATCAAATCATCAAGTCCCAGTAAACTGTTTTTTACCACTGTTCTGGACGAGCTGAAGATTGCAGGTTGTTTTTCAAAGGTGGCCCCACCTACAGTGCACTAGTTAGATTGCATCCATTTTGACTATGCTTGATGCACCACTGCAGAAAAGATGCCATGGATAAAGAACTGTTGACCTTTGGAAATGGATTTATTACAGACACAAGTCAACATAAATCAACACAACAACACTTGTATTATGGGGCTTAACTGATGGACACCACCTGAAGATCAAGCTGGCTTCTTCCTAGTGTTGTTTTGTTTGGATAACATAGCCCACTGCCACCTGACCAACAGGAATTATTCACCGTTAATATTGAATCAAGCTGCCCATGATTTTTAACTAGCCAGCACCCGATTTACACAGCTGTGTCCCTTCTGTTCTTTAAGCTTCTATAAAAGCTGTGAATGTGCTGCTGCAATGAAAACAACCCATAACCATTTCCATAAGGAGCCCAAGAGAAGGAGGAGGAGGAACATAGAGCCCTCTTCTTCTAAAGTCAAGATGGGAGGTGTGTTAATGAGGGGACAGCTTGCAGGTGTGCTCTTCAGAAGTATTGCTTCTCCTGGGAAAACACATCTAATCTCAACTTGCTGGTTATTTAATATGAAGCAGAAGTCTCACAGCAGTGAGAAGCCAGAGTACTGGCTGGTGAAGCCTGGACATGCTATTCATTCAAAAGGCAAAACAAAGCAGGTCCTTAGAAACTATGTGCTCATCTACACAAACCTCTAGCAGTAGCGGCATGTGGATTGTTGTTTCATATTTACTTATTGTAATCGTTACACTTATACCCCACCTTTTGTCCAGGGAGCTCAAGATTGGTCCCCATTTTCATTTTACCCTCAGAGCAACTGTGTGGGGTAGAAAAGTCTGAGAGACAATGATTGGCCTAAGCTCACCCAGTCAGCTTTGTGGACAAACAGTGATTGGAAGCTCGGTCTTCCGGGTCCTAGTGCATGATGATGGGAGTTGTAGTCCAAAAACAGCTGGAGACTCAAGTTTGGGAAACCCTGTCCTAGTCCAAGATTCTAGTCACAACCCCACACTGAAATAGTAACTAGTCACAAAACAGGCACTTCACGGTATCCAAGCTGTGACGCTAACTTCCAGTTTATTCCATGTTTCAAAAGAATATTTGGAGGCACCACCTTGGCTATCCAAAGAGTCTATCAGCACACGAAAAACCATGTGAAAACGATCAATTATCTCAGTGAAATATGTGTTTTGGAGTCGGGAACAGATGCTTTTTGTGCCGTGTTTCCATTCTCAAACTACTGCCCTTTGTCAAGGGTAAATTTATTTCAAAGGCAGCTGTTTAAGATAAACATGTCTATCTTGGACCCATAAGCTATTTTTGATTTTGACTAAGATAGTTTATCATTTTGAAACTCGCAAAGGATGTGACATTCTCTGGGTCTCAGATATGGACAAGGAATTGATAGCAACTCTACCAGTGATCTTGGCTAGGCATCTCTTGTGATCCCTGGACTGTTTGGCCATACAAGGTGATCTGTCTGCTTACAGCTGCCAGTCGTGGCTTGGATGCAAGGAGGTTTTTCTAAGCATTAAGTGGAACATTTGCCAGAAGGCATTATATGGCTTTAGATAAGAACTCGAAAAAAGCGTAAGTAACCAGGCTCCTGCAGTAAATCTTTTATTAGTGCCCAAACAATATGTGTTTACATAAGGTTGCCTCCCACCTGTTGAAAAATCAGCGCCGGCTCAGAATCGGACCAATCTGAGAAAGGAAAGGTTGCAGTCCTGTTGCATTCTTTCTTGGGAACAAGTCTTGCTGAAAGCAAAAGGACTTCCTTTTGAGTAAGCAGTGCCGAAGTTTGCACCACAAGGCTTCTTGTTGGCAGACCATGAGGCCATCTCAGCCAGTACAAATGGGAAAAAGCAAAGCCAACATCATTTGTAGCCTCATGGTATAATAAGCAGAATCATCATCATGGAAATCAAGAGGGGACTGGACTACATAGAGGACAGCAGAGAGTTCAAGGACCTCCCTGGTTTGGATTCAATGGAGAAGACTGATTCTGTCCTCTTTACATATATCAGATGCCTTCTAACTTCACATGTGTACTTGTTAAATTTAAAAATCAATACATAACGCAATACAAACTAGGCCTCCCCCCCCCCAGTTTCTTACATGTTTATTTTTAAATGGATCCATTTTTGCCTTCAAATCATTTAATTGGCATCAATGTTTCCTTTGCAGAGAATGGCACCACTCAGCAGCTATAGTCCCATGGCCAACTATGCCCTTGCTGTGCCCACTATGCCCACTGAAATCTGCATGGATGCTGGGGACTGGCTGGATGACGAGGAGCGGTCAGAGGCTCCAGCTGGAGAACCCCCTAGGGAAGCTTCAGAGGATGAAGGATCAGAGCCAGGGGAGTGGTGGTGAGACACTGAAGACAGATCAGAGGATGAAGGCTGGGGCAGAATGGTTGGGTGCTGAGCAAGCAACAGGCTTAAGTGAGAGGGAGGAAGAAGAGGCAGAAAGCACTTGCAGACGCAGGACAGGCAGCTGAGGAGAAGGTGGGGACTGAGATTGTAACAGATTCACGGGAGCCTGCCGGTCCTACTGTATTCAGCTCTCCTCCAAGGGCACAGAGAAAAGACCTTCAACTCAGCATAACACTGCATGCATCTGTTGCAGTGGACTGTAGCCCACAAAAGTTTAGAATGCAATGTTTCGGTCTTTAAGTTGCCACAAGGATCTGCTGTTTCTGCTGCAAGAAACTAACATAGTTATTTCTCAGGTAAAAAAAGAAAAGAAAGAAATACTCCAGTGTATGTACAGCCCTACCTACCTACCATCTATCTAGCACACACATCTTGCCCTTCCTCCAAAAAGCTCAGAGCAGCATACTCAAGGCTATCTCAGGTTAGAGAGCTTCCAGGCAGGGTCTTAATATTGCTAATGTTGTTGAGAAACTGGAAATGGGTCACTGGCAACATTTCTGCAAGTTCAGGTTTTTTTTAGTGTACATTAATAAGTTTATTATCCTAGCTATGACAAACTTGTATCAATAATATTAGTAAATAATAATAATAATAATAATAATAATAATAATAATAATATTTATACCCCGCCCATCTGGCTGGGTTTCCCCAGCCACTCTGGGTGTCTCCCAAAAGAATATTAAAATCTCAATAAAACATCAATCATTAAAAACTTCCCTAAGCAGGGCTGCCTTTGATGTTTTCTAAAAGTTAGATAGTTGTTTGTTTCCTTGACATCTGATGGGATGACGTTCCACAGGGCGGGCGCCACTGCTGAGAAGGTCCTCTGCCTGGTTCCCTGTAACCTCACTTCTTGCAGTGAGGGAACCACCAGAAGGCCCTCGGCGCTAGACCTCAGTGTCTGGGTTGGACGATGGGGGTAGAGATGCTCCTTCAGGTATACATCATGGGTGATAGCCCATATTAAGGATGTAAGAGAGAGAAGTTGCTAACAAACTCAAATCCAGCTTGATTTCAGATTAAATCTCCAAATCACCACAACAATCTATAGCAACTTCATCTAACTCCTTTTTTCCTGTTTTGATTTGTGTTTTTGTTGTTGTTTAGCTAGTGCATAAAGGACCACTTTGTGTGTTACATAGCTATTATTGTCTCTCAAAAGAAACCAGACCATTTCTGCCAGATGTACTTGCTTTCTTGTGTGAGCAAAGGTCCCTTCTGTATTCAACAGACGTGTCTTTTTGTGAAAATAACACATAAGATGCATTATATTAGGGGAAGTTGCTTGCAAAAAATGCATCTGTAAGGCAGAATTGCATTTTTAAAATGTGCACATTTAGAATAAATACTCATTAAACTGCTGGTGAATATTCATGAGAGCTTTTAAAATAATAATAATAATAATAATAATCTGCGAACAGAGATGGAAATGTAACACTAATGTCTCAACAAATGAAACTGACCTGCAGAAAATGTAACTTGAAAAAAGAGACATGGCACATACTTTGTAAACCAAGAAATCTTTAATAATTTTTTTTTAAAAAAAAACAACAACACAGAGATAGAAATGTGGTGAACTGAATTAAAGACTGGAGGGGAAATGAGAAACAGAGACAAACTGACAGATTCTCCCTACCTTACTTACTGGTTCACAGCTTTGTTTTAACCACAGGATTGTCCTGTGCCTGAGTGGAGGTAGGGGTAGCTTCCTAGTAGTTTGACCTAGGGAACAATGACATGGACAATACAATCCACATGGAAATGCACTGAATTTATCTGCAGTAGTGAAATGAAGCATCAGGGGCAAGGCAGTTTAAAACCAGTTGGGACATTTTTTTACCAGGGTGCTGACAAAGGCTGAAGTTATTTCAAGTATTTCTGTAACTTGGGCCCACTGCTAGTCCGTGAGTTTTACATGTACATACAACTATGGCGAATGAAGTGTGTATTAACAATGCCCATGTTGTCCTCTCTGTGATAGTGGTGACACTCCTAAGAAGAATTTCGAATTGTGTGCATTAATATGCTGTGAGTGGACTGGACCAGATAGTGAAATGGTTTGCATCAGCTTGTTTTCCAGGCAACTCAAAAGTAGGACTGCAGATACATCTTACGAAATGCTATCAAACCACAAACAACCAGAAAATCAGTTTCCCGTCTCTTGCATGAGGATTCCTAGTAATATAGCTACACTCCACAGTGCTAAATGCACACGAGAGTTTGCTGCACATTCTCAGACACACTCTGGTTGCTTCTACAGCATTACAAATTGCTTCTGAACTGTCTGTGCATCAATAGGGTCCTCCTCTGAGTATAATACTCCTCTGAGTATTAAGGCAGAGGAAAGAGTGGCTATTCAATAAACACATGCAAGTCCCACTGGGCACACAGAATAGTTCTGCAGCGCTGTAGAATTTGCAGCCATTCTTTTTCATTAAAAAGGGGGGTGGGGACCACTTAGGGATGTGCAGTGCCTAAGGAAAGCCACAAGATGTCTCTTGAAACCTGCAGTTGAGAATAAGATGCACAAGATCCAGGAATTAATCATCACTGCTGCCACCATCATCATTATCATCACGAGTCCTTTTTAACTTGCAGGGTGTTCCTGCATGGGCATAATCTGAGAGGCTGCATTTCCTGCTGGAATGATAGTGGTGGACAGCACAGCCATGACTCTGACACAAGGGACAACACACACCATAGGGCCAAAATAGGGCGGGTGATGAGGTCATTCCTGATGACTGATTGAGAAGCTCAGGTGCTGGACTGCATTATGCGTGCTGTGAGGCCCATGTCCCTCTTTCCTTCTGATAAATACTGCCACCCCCTGCTACTAAATCATCTCCATCCCTATGCCATGAATCTCAATGTCAATGGCATTCTTGCATGCCACCCCAATAAGCACAGCATCATCAGCCCAAGAGGTTCTAGCTTCTCCCATAGGCACAGCCTTGGACTCAAACAGAAATCAACCACAGTGCTCTGACCTTCTCTCCAGTTTGCTGCCTTTACCAGCCTGCAACCTTTTTTCCTCTCGGTCACAGCCAACTCTAAACTCTGCCTTTGACTTCTAACTAAGGGAGGGGCCCCACCCACCCATTTGCCAGCTAGCCCAGAGCCTTTGCTTTCTTAATGGCCCATCTCCCAGACGATCTCCTCAACAAGGGAAGCTGGGTCCAGGGATTAGGAGCCTGGGATCCAATTTAAGTCTCCAAGCCTTGATTAAATTTTAACGCCTTCTGGACCCAGGAATTTAGGGGAGCTTGGCACCCACAAACTCATAGCAGTATTATAATTTATCTCAACATAATGCTAGCAGAATGGCTGGAAAGGACCTGTGTGCCAACTAAACTATTTCCTTAGACCATCTGCTTGCCATCAATTAACCTACAGACCACAATCTGCCTCAGAATAGGGAGCTGATTCAAAGGAGAAAGGGGCCTACAGTCCAATGGCTCCACATGAGCAAGCAAGTCAAGTCACATGCTTCAAAGAAAGACAAACACCAACTCAGTGAAAGTTTAGTCCATATTTAGCCTGAAATTGCGTACATGCTTTTCTGGAAGCAAATCCCATTGAACTTTAACTCCCAGCAGCTCCAGCCAGCATAGTTTGTGGTCAGCAATTTTGGAAGTTGTAATCCAACAACATCTGGAAGTCTACAGCTTTGTCACAACCTTGATGGCAGAAAGTGAGGAGGAATTAAAGAACCTTTTAATGAGGGTGAAAGAGGAGAGCGCAAAATATGGTCTGAAGCTCAACATAAAAATAACTAAGATCATGGCCACTGGTCCCATCACCTCCTGGCAAATAGAAGGGGAAGAAATGGAGGCAGCGAGAGATTTTACTTTCTTGGGCTCCATGATCACTGCAGATGGTGACAGCAGTCACGAAATTAAAAGACGCCTGCTTCTTGGGAGAAAAGCAATGACAAACCTAGACAGCATCTTAAAAAGACATCACCTTGCCAACAAAGGTCCATATAGTTAAAGCTATGGTTTTCCCAGTAGTGATGTATAGAAGTGAGAGCTGGACCATAAAGATTGCTGAAGAATTGATGCTTTTGAATTATGGTGCTGGAGGAGACTCTTGAGAGTCCCATGGACTGCAAGAAGATCAAACCTATCCATTCTTAAGGAAATCAGACCTGAGTGCTCACTGGAAGGACAGATCATGAAGCTGAGGCTCCAGTACTTTGGCCACCTCATGAGAAGAGAAGACTCCCTGGAAAATACCCTGATGTAGGGAAAGATGGAGGGCATAAGGAGAAGGGGAAGACAGAGGATGAGATGGTTGGACAGTGTTCTCGAAGCTACAAACATGAATTTGACCAAACTGAGGGAGGCAGTGGAAGACAGGAGTGCCTGGCGTGCTCTGGTCCATGGGGTCACAAAGAGTCGGACACGACTAAACAACAACAACACTGTAGTGCTTTGGGGTAAGAATAATTTAAGTTTAGGCTATTTGGGATTTTCTGTCTGGGACTAGATCAACCAAAATCTACCCAAGTACAGTGTTCCAGTTTTAACTAGACTGAATTGAGCTGAGTGACATTTTGATGACTCGAGAAGCATGGGCTTTCAAAGAATACTGAAAATCAGACAACCTTAAATCATCATCACCCTATCCCAGGCTCCCTACAAATTTACAATGATCATGAAATTCTGGGTGGGAAATCTCTGGATCAAAGAGAAATTAGTAAACCCCGTGTTCATAAAGTGTTGAGAGATAATTATATGTGCCTCTCAAAGCTCATGGGGGAGGGGAGAGAGGGAGTCCTTTCATGAGAGGGTTGCTGGGAGCTTTCATCATTTGCCTAGTTTAGGAATGTCATGTTTTTAGCCTGATGAAGGAATTCAAACATGGCTGTAGGGCTAAGCAGAAGTGTAGCATATCAAACCAAGTAGTACATTTTCTTTTCTTCTTTTTTGGTCTACAGCATGGATTTTAAAAAAAGACACACACAAATTGAAGGTGCCTTTATTCAGTGATGGGAAAACTTTGGCCCTCCAGATTCTGTTGGACTTCCATCATGCCTGGCCATTGTTGATGCTGGCTGGGTCTGAAGGGAGCTGGAGTCTGCTGTGGAGTGCCACAGATTCTCCAACCCAGCCTTTATGGGAGTGATGAGTAACACTGGAGTCCATGATTGGCAGCATTGAAAGAAACCCAACAACTCAACTTGCTCAGTCCAATGGAAGCAGGAGTGGATCTACTATGAAACTAATGAAGCTTAAGCCCCTAATCCCAGAATGGCCCCAGAAGTGATTTAAGTCTACAGTGCTTAATTTTTTGGGGTCTAGTAGACCCAATTTGAATCACAGAACTCAAAAACTATAAGCCGCAGGACATTTGTATTCACGCCAGTGACTTTGACATGTAAGATAACGCAGTGCAGCAATTTTAACCGAAATCTGTGATGCAGCAGTTAATTATTTTGTGTGTGTGGTGATCTGTTGTAGAATAAGTCAACTGAAGAAGATAACAGTGGCTACCCAGACACCACTGCTGATTGTGAAGGGCGCCCCATAACAGTTTGAGCTTCAGGGCCTCCAAAATGTAGGTCTGCAACTGCATGGAAGGTGAAGTTGGAAGGTCCAACTGGTCATGTTGTGTGGATGCCTGATGATCGTCTTCCAAAGCAGCTACTCTATTCCAAACTTAAAAATGGAAAGCATAATGCTGGTGGTCAACAGAAGAGGTTTAAATATTCTCTCAAGACAAATCTAAAAAAATGTCATATAAACATCAACAACGGGGAAACGCGGGCCTGCAAGCGCTCCAGGTGGAGAACAGCCTTTACCAAAGGTGTCGTGGGCTTTGAAGATGCTCAAACTCAGGATGAAAGGGAGAAACGTACTAAGAGGGAGGCACGCTTGGCAAATCCACACCGTGATCAACTCCCGCCTGGAAACCAATGTCCCCACTGTTGAAGGACATGGGGGTCCAGAATTGGCCTCCACAGTCACTTACGGACTCACTGTTAAAACCGTGTTTATGGAAGACAATCTTACTCGGCTATGATTGTTCGCCAAAGAAGAAGAAGGAAGGTGGATGCAGTTGTCTTTATTAAACTTCCCTCTGTATAGGATCTGTCAGTTGAATAGCGGGTGAATAACTTAAAGGAAAGAGAAATGACTCAAACTGTTTAACCAGTTATGAAATGCAGCCCCGCCCGCCCATCCCCCCCAGCATTTTACATCTCTACTGTGCAAATTAGACTTGTGAATATGTGAAGCAGGCCACCTTTGGCTATACTTTACCATCTCCTCTTTTCTGTCTATGGACATAGGAAGCTTTTAAGTATCTCTTTAAACAGTCACAATAACAGGAGGAACTTTTCAGAGGGGTAGCCTTATTAGTCTGTTGCAGCAAAACCAGGAAAGGGTTTTACAACACCTTAAAGACGAACTAATGTATTATTATGCATTAGCTTTTGTGGACGATAATTCATTTCGTCAAATGCATGAAGTGCTATTCTGAATTACAGGGGTTTGGGGGGGCGTCGAGGATGGATGCAAAGAGGTCAAAGGGAAATAAAATGTGCAGCGCTCAGGTAAAAGCTAACAAATAGACCACCTGATAGTGGTGCAAGACATCTGTGTGTATACACTCTATCTTTAAAGTACCTTCAAAGCACATCACCCCCTCAAAGAATTCTGGGCACTGTAGTTAACCTCTCACAGGGTTACAGTTCCTGTTAACAAACTACAGTGCCCAGAATTCTTTGAGGGAGGAAATGTGCTTTGAAGGTGTTTAAAAGGTATGGTGTGTACACAGCTCCTCACGTTAGTTGGTGAGCTGGTTGTTTGCAGGGCAGAGTTGGGACCACACATAAACAGAGATCACACTTCAAGGTAGTGCAGCCTTGACTTCCTCAGGCAGGCTAAACAAACCTGATCGATCCCACCCACTCCAGCCTTTGTGGGAAATCCCTTGTTTCCTTGCAGGTCTTGCCATCACCCCAGAAAGCAAGTTTGATGTTCAGATAAGGATGAGTCAGCTTCGCAATTGGCCTTTGATGCAATGAGATCAGCAAAAAATCAGCTTCAAGGATTCTTGGAGCTGGCTTTGTTCTCTGAAACTTGTTGAATGGTCTGCTGATATACAGCTGACATATATCATGATGAATATCAGAGCTACCTGACATAAGAGCGTGGAGTTCCACAGAGTGGGCTGCTGAGATGGTAATGAACCCATCAACATTTTTAGTTGGGGGAAACAGTCGAGTCCACGCTGCCGAGACTCTTAGAATCATCATGAGCCCTCTTCACCAACACCGCCCAGTTCCTTCCAGTGCATCAGGGATGGGGAACTGGTAGCTCTCCAATCCTCATCAGCCACAGCCAGCCTAAGGTAAAGGTAAAGGGACCCCTGACCATTAGGTCCAGTTGTGGCCGACTCTGGGGTTGCGGTGCTCATCTTGCTTTATTGGCCGAGGGAGCCGGCATACAGCTTCTGGGTCATGTGGCCAGCATGACTAAGCCGCTTCTGGCAAACCAGTGCAGCGCACGGAAATGACGTTTACCTTCCCGCCGGAGCGGTACCTATTTATCTACTTGCACTTTGACGTGCTTTTGAACTGCTAGGTGGGCAGGAGCAGGGACAGAGCAACGGGAGCTCACCCCGTTGCGGGGATTCGAACCGCTGACCTTCTGATCGACAAGTCCTAGGCTCTGTGGTTTAACCCACAGCGCCACCCGCGTCCCACAGCCAGCCTATGCCTATCTATATCAGCTGCCTCAGTGACTTTCCATCGCCACTTGCTCATTTTGATTATTTTCCAGCTTACGGGAAGAAAGCTCAGTTTCTAAGATGAGAAGGAGTGGCCTTGCTGCCCAACACACAGAACAGGGAGCTTCAGGTGCTGGGTGTGGTGCTGTGGTCAGTTTCCAAGGGCAGGAGCTCATCACGACAGCCCCACTAGCCATGGGCGTAGCCAGGATTTTTGTTAGGGGGGGCAGGACTTTTGTTGGGGGGCAGAACCGACATGATTGGTCAGTTAGTTAAGTATTTCTATTGTTTTTACCTTGATCTAGGGGGGACAACTGTCCCCCCTGCCCCCCTTGGCTACGCCCATGCTAGCCACACATCCCAAGGATAGTCCAGAAAAAGAGGCAAATAGGCTCCTCATAGGAAGTTGTCGTATACAGAGCTGGACCATTAATCCATCCATTGTGTACACTGACTGGTAGTAGCTTTCCAGAGTTTTGTGCAGGAGATTCTCCCTGCCCTACCATGTTATGCCACAGGTTTCCTATCCCTGCATTGAAATAATATGCTTGGGGTTAAAAATGAGGTTAAAATGTTACCATCCTTTCAGGTTCATTTTAGTCTCCAAACAGACTGGAAGCTTTACAAAGGACCGACACTGGATGGAGCCATCTCCATAGGACTGCTATAGCAACGGGATCCCTATGGGAGTGCAAGAGAAGCACTCATTGACAGGCAAGGAATCTTGAGTCTAGGTGGCAACATGGGCAAAGCCAGGATTTATAGGGGGCAGGCAGGACACCCACCTGTCATCTCCCTCTGTTTGGCTCTGTCTAGCGGATTTGGAATGAAATGTCTCATGACAGTTGTTTTAAATTGCTTTTCTTTGGACCCCAAGTGCTCAGGAAAATCTGCCAAATTCTTTCTACAATTTCTACTTTTAGTTAATTATTTCTATTTATTTATTTATTTGATTGATTTAGGTGGGGTAGCTGCCCTCCTGCCCCCTGGCAACAAGGACCAAGAATGTGGGGAAGGGGTTTCCCCCCAGCATTTCTCTCTTTGGCACCAGGATCCGTCTCCCTTCTTTGCTTGTGGGTGCAGGGAGAGGCAAAGAGCGCCCATGTGCCATGTGCCTTATGCTCAGAGAGCAGGGGCTTAATATTGGCCTCAGATCATTGAGATTATCCGCCTGACCCCCCCCCCCCCAAAGCTTACTAGATGCTCTGCATAAATCTGGATTAAACAGCAGGGTGGGGAAGAATATAGGCTGACATTCTGATGCAAACATCATCATGTCGATGCTGGGGGGAACACCCACATACACGCGTTCCACAATGATCCCACAATGCGCACCTGCCTGGAAGCACCCCAAAAAGTTATTGATTCATTTATTTCAACCATTTGTATGCCACTTAATCACAGTTGCTTCTAAGGAGCGTGCAGAAGGCTCAGTACAATGAAATCAATAATAAGTTTTAAATAATAACATCAGAATTCAATATAAAAGCCTGCTGGAATAAAGAAGAAGTCAGTAAGTGTGGGGAGTTTCTGTGCTGCTTGGTGGACACTCATGCACACACAGACACACACATGTCAGTCTCTCTGGCGAATTCTTCACACCTGTGATAGATATCTGTGTGCTGAATTAACGGCATCAGCCAGCTTAGCTATCAGTTTATTAGCCTCCATAATTAACTCTGCCTCCTTTTCCCATCAGCTTGCACTTCAGGGGTGTGGGTTCTCCCGACCCGCAAGAACCTTTCTTTTCTAGTGAACAGCAACTGGTCACCTTCTCTATGCCCTCAGTCCTGTATCAGGAGCCCTTCCTTCCTCAGTCAGATCCACTCTCCGCTTGCAAGTAAATTCCACGGGGACCAAACCTGTGTAAAGATCAATGCTGTTCAGCAGTCTTTCACTCCAATTCCAATGGGCAACATTTGGTACCATGGTGAGCGAATGTGAATCAGACGACTGTCAAACTGCCCTCCATGAATTTCCTTTGGAGGGGGGATGAGGATGGTTTAATATTCCTGGCGGGAAGAGGGGAAGGGGTGTGGTTGCTTCTGTTTTTATTCTGCTTGGTACAGGATCTTTTAAGGGAGCGAGGTTCCCAGTCAGGCCTGTAGCTTGGGTGAAGGGTTTAAGCATGTACATTATACCTAGGCGGTGAGCTAATGCCTTAACACCATCAGGGGGCGGGTCTGGAGCAGGTGCAGGCAAACTCGGCCCTCCAGATGTTTCGGGACTACAACTCCCATCATCCCTGACCTGTTAGCTAGGGATGATGGGAGTTGTAGTCCCAAAACATCTGGAGGGCCCGAGTTTGCCTATGCCTGGTCTGGAGCAATCTGCCCCAGCCAAGGTTGAAGGTTGCCTTGCTCACTAGGGGGCGCCTTCGCTCTCCATTCCTACCTTGGTGCTTGATTCATTGGCAGAAGAAATCAATACCATCTAACAGCACAACCTAGTGTGCCTACTCAAAAGTAAACCTGGTTGAGTTGAATGGGCCTTACTCCCAAAAAACAACAACTGGATGGTAGCCCAGGCAACCTAGAAAACCTCTTCAGGTCAAATTACCGATGTGAAGATAAAAGTTATTATTTAGTTAAAGATTCCAGAGCAGGACTATATCCTACCTAGGTCCTCATCCTAAGCATCTCAAGTTCAGGATGTCCAGGCCACTGAACCCAGTGTGACCCTCGGGTGCTAGCCTAAGGACACACGAGACAGAAAGTCCCAGTGGAGGGATTTCTCACATTAGGAAAGTGCTGGAAGAGGAACGCAGTCATGGGATTGTGTTGTGCCTCTTTAGGATTAGGTTGGCCCATTGGCAGGCAGAAGAAGCAAGCCAGCAGCATGTGGTACAGGAGGGTGCTGTGTTGACAAGTTAACATCCAAATGCATCCAGGCACTGAGAAGTGGACTGGGGTGTTAAGAGTGCAGACCACTGAACTCAATGGGGAGGGGACAGTGCCATTGAATTGGTGAGGTGCAGATTAGTCCTTGGAACAATAACTATTTCCTATAAAACATTGCACCAGATGTGAATATCAATGAAGACTTGCTTTTTTACAGGTCCTTCCTTATTTTATGCCACGTTGGAGATCTCCCTGTCTCAGGTGTTTGCTACCTTCCTGACAAGTGGCAACTGTCCATAATTCAAATTGACTCCGGATTATTGCTTAGATACTATTTTCTTTTCTCCCAGCCCTTCTGAAGGCTGATTTGGTCGCATCCAGGCTGGATCTGTAGCTTCTTACTTCCAAATCACAGCGCAATCCCACGAAAGTAAATCATCCATGCCTGTTTATTCCTAGTTAAGGGAGCGGGTGGCTCTGTGGTCTGAACCATTGAGCCTCTTGGGCTTGCCGATCAGAAGGTCAGCTGTTCGAATCCCCGTGACGGGATGAGCTACCGTTGCTCTGTCCCAGCTTCTGCCAACCTAGCAGTTCGAAAGCACACCAGTGCAAATAGATAAATAGGTACCACTCTGGCACTCATCACGCTGTACCATTGCATCAGAAACGGTTTAGCCATGCTGTCAACATGACCTGGAAAGCTGTCTGTGGACAAATGCTGGCTCCCTCGGCCTGAAGCGAGATCAGCACCGCAACCCCATAGTCACCTTTGACTGGACTTAACCGTCCAGTTACCTTTCTTTTTCTTTTTTAATCTACTGCCAGTTAAGTACGTATGTATAAGGGTTGCAGCCTTAATGCTAGCGCCTTTTCACCTCGGTGTAAACTTGGGGGGGGGGGGCGAGCCCTCTTTTGCAGCAGATGGGCTCAGCACAGCGAGGGTCAAGGTAGCCGTCACTTGCTAAGAAGTGGCAAGGTCTTTCTAACCGTAAATTACGCGCACCTCCCCACTCCGCATCCGAAAAGGGCGCAGAATGTTCTAAAACCTACAAGCAACACAGTTGCAGCGCTCCAATACCCTAGAAAATGCTACTTTCGCCATAGGGACACCATTACGATTCGTCGCAGCAAGAGACGCCTGCTAGTGCTAGGAAACCTCTAAAGAGAGGGGCATCCACAAGCGCCCGAAAGAAAACGCGCTGCTTCTTCCTCCCTCCAAATTTGCTGGCGCACGGCGCGAGTTCAGTACAGTACTGACGACTAGACCTCGCGCCTTTCCGAGAGCAGCCAGCAGATGGCGCTTTCCCCTTGCAAATGGCGTCTGCCAGAACCAGTTCCTAAGTAAAAGGAAGCAGAGCGCGCTGGGGGCTCAAAGATAATGTTCCTTTGTGAGATAAAACTTAAAACTAAGGATCGTGGACGGAAGCGAGCATTTGATAACACAGGGAAAGTGAAGGAGCGAAAGTGTCGAAGTGTGGGGTGCGGGGGAGGATGGGAAAAGACCCAATGTGTGTCCGTTAGCCTAACTTTAAATACTTCAATCTAAACAGACTCTGGATCTGCGCTCGTTTCCCGTGTTTAGGTTGGCTACCCAGATCGGATTTTAAATGAATGCAAGAAATGCTTCAAAGTGACGTCAGTGGAGGCTTGCATCTGCAAAATACTGCGCAATCCCTTTCAGTGTAGTGTTGGAAAAAAACTAGTCCAGCTTCCCCCCCTTCTCCCCCCCCCCCCCAAAGCTAAACATCCCTCTTCCGTGTTGCCTTTCTTTACTTTTCGTTTCTTTGGGAAATTTGGGGAGAAAGCTATTTCCAATTACTGAAATAATTGCCTGGGAGATGAGTTTCTTAATCGCTCCGTCCCTTATTGACTCTGGCGGTCATATTTAGCTTGTCTCCCTTGTATCGCGCCAAGATCACGTCCCGGCCTCTTTTGCATAACCATCTCAAAAAGAGGGACCCGTCCCCGCCGTCGAAAAGAGGCGAAGGGGAGGACGTGACTCGAATGCGGCCGCTCTTTGGCCCGATGGAAGGGACCAGCTCTGCGCAAGCAGTCCCAGCTCCGGCTCCTCTCGGCTCTCCTCTCCCCCAGCAGAGTTCCGTCGGAAAAGTTCGAGGTTTATTCTCGCTCCTCTGGCGGCTGCAATTTCCAAATGTCCACACCCATTCCTTCTAGTTAGAGTTTCATTTGAAAGAGCAATCGCAGCGCTTTCAACACAGAGAAAAAGCGAGATTAAACTATGTTAAACAGTGGAACCTGAATTCAGTAAATGGGCGAGATTCCCCTTCCCCATTGAATACAATCTGCCTGCCTGCCTATCTATCTATCTATCTATCTATCCAGCTATCCATTCATCCATCCATTCATCATCATAAACATCATTTATTCTATTTGGCACCAACCCCTGTTGGTTTCAAGAGAAGCAGGATCAAACCTCGGATGTCTCAGAGAGACCCCACTCAGAGGCGCACCCCTAACGCGAACGGAGGGACTGACAGGCAAAACGTTATTTCTCTAAGAAACAGGGGGAGGGGGTTGTTAAAAATTAAACTTGCAATCCTAGGCACATTTAACTGCCTGATAGTATGCGAGTTTGTTTATTGGGTCCTGATCCCAAGATTGCAAAGTTTCTGGGAACAAAGTCCCTTTGGAGTTAACAGGGTTTGCTCCCCTCGCATTGTAAGGCGTCCAGTATCTATATCGAGTTGGTTTCTCCGCTCCAGACGAGCAGAGATAGAGAGATCTCCGATCTGTGGGACACAAATGTGAAAAAGTGCGCTCTGGGGAAGTCGATCGGAATCAGTGGGGTTTGAGAAGAGGAGAGGGAGAAACCTGAGAAGAAGCCCAGGTACGAAGTTGACCGCGCCTGGTAATTTAACCGAGGCTCCGTGTAGACCTCTTCCAGGTTCAGGGAAACTTGCCTTTGCTTGTACCCAAGGCACTATCCGTGATCCTTGCCGCTTCACGGCACTGCCGCCCCACCCAGACCCCATACTGTATAAGGCTAGTCCATTTCAGAAGGAGGAAATTCACCTGGAAGATGAGAACTGTTTAACAAGAAGAAGAAGAGTTTGGATTTGATCACTACCCGAAGGAGTCTCAAAGAGTCTAACATTCTCCTTTCCCTTCCTCCCCCACAACAAACACTCTGTGAGGTGAGTGGGGCTGAGAGACTTCAAAGAAGTGTGACTAGCCCAAAGTCTAGCTGCATGTGGAGGAGCGGAGATGCGAACCCGGATCACCAGATTACGAGTCCACCGCTCTTAACCACTACACCACACTTGCTCTCCACAAAGAGAGGAAACGCCACCATCCCAAGCACATCTCACTCGTAGGCACACCTTTCCCTTAACAGAAGGACCCCAAATTCGGTGGGGCAAGGGCTGCCCCTTTGAAATCTTAAAGGTTCCCCCGGCTGACAGGTTTGCGGCCCCAACTGAGAGCGGCTGCTGTCCTCGGCCACTTTTGCGAAAGTCCCCCAGGAGAGCGGCCGTCGGGTGGGTCTCTTCCACATGCGGGACCGCCTCGGGGCTTCTCTCTCTCTCGACCCTCACAGATCTTTCCACCTTGGGGGTTGGGGCGAAGCGGTGGGGGAAACGGATTCCTTGGAAGTTGGGGTTGATCAATGCATCATCTAAACGCAGGTTGCAAAACCAACGCCTACGAGCCGGATCTGCTCCAGGGAGAACCCCCCATGCTAAGACACCCTTCGTCCCAGCCCCCCCTATGTTTCCTTCGGGAACCGGCCCCGTCTTGTTCAATGGAGTTTCCTTGCGAATATGCGAATACGCACATGTACTTGGATGGATGGATCGTACGGATTGTCTTTGACAAGTCTCGTTAGGAGCTAGCGGAAAGGAAACGGGGTTGGTGCAATTGTGGTTGAGCGTCGCGACTCTGCACAGATTTACTCTGGAGTAAGTCCCATGGCGCCCACTCCTCTGTAAAGAGGCAGCGAGGCGCGTTGCTTTCCCGAGGAGAAATTAATTTGTCCATTAATGGCCTTATCCGGCTCCCCACCCCGCTCAAAACATGTCTCCTTACGTAACCTCATCAACAACAAATTAATTACAAATCTCGTGAACCTGAATAAGGGAGAGAGGCGACTCACACCTGAGTCCTCGGCAATCGACTGTATTTCACCCTCTTTTTATTATTGCTGTGGTGTCGAAACTTGCCCCAGCCCTCGTTTGAGGGAAATTAGTAAGCCACCCATTATTTCTCACATCTCTGGGTTGTCAACTGGCGGCGTCTTCCGACCGGGACGGCGATCGTGGGCGGCGGCGAGGCAGACAGAGGAAATCATATTGGAAGGAGCCTAGGAAAAGACTGGGGGGGGGGTCGAGTGTTTGGGGAACCGGGGGGCAGCCTCGGCATAGGCGGGGTGGCGAGCTGGGCAAATGCCCCCGCTCGATGTTTGCCAGTCCACCCGATCTGAATTAGGGCAAGAAGAAAGGGCAGAGACCCGTTTATCTCTGGGAAGTAATATGGAGAAGTTTTGTTTATTTGGCAGATTTCTACCCAGCCTCTTCTCCTCTCCCGAAAGACTCGAGGCGATGCCCAGAGGGGTTCCCGGGTGGTCTCTCCCCTCCAGGCACTGACAAGAAGACCCGCAGCTCCTGAGCTCCAGCAAAGGTGGTGTTACATCATCAGCTCCTCTCAGGACAGCTCTGGAATGAATGGTCGTCTTTCCTCCCCTCCTTGTTTTAAAGGGGTAAAAGCTCGGTAGTACGACAGACATGTTGCACACAAAGGGCTCCGGGTTCAATCCTGGTGTCCGAAGCCCTAGAGAGCCTCTGCTAGTCGATCCTGAGACCACTCCAAGAGCTCAGACTTTGTGTGAAGGCAGTTTCCGATGGATAATGGGTGTGACTCCCCATCTCTTCTGTACATCCTGATGAGTGGGGACACCTGCTCCCCCCCCCCCAAAAAAAACCCCTGACCTGGCAGCTCCTTTCTCTGCCATCTTGCTACAGCACACCCTCGGGACATTATTTATTATTTGCCGGTTGCATTTATATACCGCCTTTCCGCCAAGGCACCTAAGGCGGTTTACAATGTAAAATATTAGAACAAACCTAACGCTGCACAAATATTCTCAGGCCAACTTCAGGAGTTGATGACACTAGCTTCCTGGCTCGGGCTTCCTCGAGGGCCGGTGACTACCCTTCTCCAGGAGTAGGAGTCCTGCTCATGTCCTAGGTGCTTTTAGAAACCGCCCGGTTGTTGTTTTTTAAGCAGTTGTTTCATAACTGAGGACTGAAATCCAGGATACCTCTTACCCCATCGCTTGTTCTTTAGTAGGCTTGAATCCTCTAAATTTCAGTGGAGCTGACTTCCAACCAAGCCCAGGGATTTAGGATCAGAAATCGGAACTTGGAAGAAAATAATAATAATAATAATAATAATAATAATAATAATAATGGCCTTTAAGGGTTGTTTGTTTGTTTGTTTGTTTGTTTGTTTGTTTTGTCTCTTTGTATCCCCATCGGTGGCTGAAGGTTTAGGGCACAAGTGAATGTCATCGTCCCCGATGGGTGATAAATGGGTGAAACACCAGCGCCCCTCCACACCCCCTACCATGCAGAGGAAGGGGAGAAGCTATTATCAGAAGAGGAGGGGGAAGAATTAATTCGTTTCAACTAAGGGGGAAATACAAGGATACGATTTGGTGTCTGGGGCTTCTCTGCCCTCCTCTTCGTTCTCCTTCCAAGTCGCGAGCTTCGCCCTCCTGAATGTAGCAGAGCTGTCCAGATTTGCCAGAGGCAGCCGTGGGCCCGCACCCGATCCTGAGCTACGCCTCGCTGGATTCAAAGGGGACTTATTTCCCAGCAGGCATGTTTAGAAAGTGCAGCCTCCCTCAGTCCCGCTCAAATCCGTGACATGGTCCTCACATAAATCCCGAAAAATTGTAGCTGTGGGTAAGGCTTGGGAACTTGAGACCTGCAGAAAGGAGGGAGGGAGGAAAAGGCTGACATACAAAAATATATATATTTATCTCTCACAATACATCTCTCTAATATGCGCACATTATATCTCTCTCCATCGCTCACTAGATACACAAAAATATATTCCTACAGGACAGATCTCTCTCTCTCTTTATATCTATCTATCTATCTATCTATCTATCTATCTATCTATCTAGGAAGGTATGGAAGTTTTCCACCTAGTAAATAGATTTATTATACAATGAGGGGGGTGTCATATCCGTCAGTCTGTAAGGTGGGCAATATTTTCCGCTCATATTCACTGCTGATTCCCTTCTATTCTGTATCAATGTGTCAATTGCATTCGTGGGCACTAATACCTTTATGACTTTCTGCCTCCCCGCTCTCTTTATCAAGACAGACAGACAGCCTGGTGGATATATACATGTTCATATTCGGTCTTAAATTACAAGCCAAGACACATCTCCTGTTGTTGTTGCTGCTGTTGTTGTAGTAGTTTGGGTTAGGGGAACGCGTCCCTAGACGGACGTCTCCATTTTATCCAGCTGTACGGATTTATTGACTGATTCCCCTCAATAAATTAGGTGTACCAACACCCCCCGATTGTTTCAGAGCATCGGCGAGTAAGTAAGGGGGCGCAAGGTTGCTTGTTAGGCTCCTGTGATTTCTGCTTATTATCTTTCTGCCCTTGTCCAGATCATAAGTGAGGACCGATAACGTGCCAGCCACTTTCGTTTCCTTCTCCCTGTCGCATTTATTTTTGTTGCTGCCGACGAAGTTTCCTAGCGCATCTCTATCCTGTCGGGAGATACGTATAGATGCTCGCAGACGTGGACGGGGAGACGCAAGGAGACGGACTCATTTCGTGCGCCTAGATAGACGCAGCGCATCTGCCGTCATAAAAGTGCGTATGCGTATATATATCCATCAATCCGTCGATCAAAATTC